>NC_135749.1:18050000-18247500 GCF_041903045.1 Epinephelus lanceolatus
TCTCTCTGTTCTGTTTCCTTTTCTGTCTCCATCGCTCGTTCTCCTCATCTGACTTATCTCCTCCACTATCTTAAATATCAGTTGCCTTCTATCTTGGTCCTTGTGGCTGTCACTCTTTTTTCATCCCCTCTCTGGCTGTCTTTTTCTCTCTCAGGCCGCTCTGTCTGACAACTGAAGTGTCTCGCAGAGTCGACCCTCTGAATGTGAGATAAAGCAGCACACTTCTCGTGTGCGTTTGACTCAATAAAACCTCAATCGACGTGTTAGTCTCTGGAGCAAATCTCAAGAGGCGCAAATTAAATTTGAATCAAAAACACAGCGAGTCTGTCGCTGCAGAAAATGAATCACTTATTTCCCATTCCCATCAATCATTCTGGAAGAGGGTCTCAGCAGTAAATGTGTCATGATTCTACAAATATAATCTGAGTTGCTCTGGTGCTGGACTGAACGTATGTCCTGTCATTAACATGGCTAAATTTAGCATTGTGTGAGTGAGTAGGAGAGGAGGAGGGTGCCGGAGTCGTGTATTTATATGTGTGTTTATGTGACCATGTGTGTGCCAGGAAGTCACTGGAAATTTGCTTGGGCAGCTCTGCTCCTCAAAAGGGACTCACTGTTGTGCACTTAGGTCAGAGTGAGTTCACTGGTGTGTGTGTGTGTGTGTGTGTGTGTGTGTGTGTGTGTGTGTGTGTGTGTGTGTGTGTGAGTGTGTGTGTGTGTGTCCATCTGTCTGTCTGCTGTGCAGCTTAAGGCTAAAGGAAGTATACTTGTTTTTCCATGATGCAATCAGTGACTTACATTTAACAGATCTCTGAAATGTTTGACAGTGTTAAACAAAGCCACTGTTAGAAATAGACACACACACACACACACACACACACACACACCAAACATACTACACACTCACTGGTGTGCTAGATTAAGGAATGGCTTTTGCTTTGATATACTGGAGTACATGGGAACTCTGAGAACGTCATTTCCTTCAACAACATGTCCTTTTGCAAAACATGCTCTGTTTGTGGAATGCAAATTTGGAAAATTAAGTTTTTAGGTTTCTACCACAATAAGATAACAGATTATGTCACTGCCAAGTAACAGTGAAACTACAGCTCTCACTAGTACCTGCTGTTCTTGTACAAATGGTACTCTCACATATTTTAAGGAGTGAGTAAACGTGCAGCTACAGTACCAGGAAGAAATGTACTAAGCAAGTCATTTTTCAGTTTTGTCAACGCTCTTAAAGGTCCTTTGAATTGTCCTGACCTTATTTTGACTTTTTTTTTTTCACAGGACACAGGTGAGACTAGAAAGCCTCGAGGACTGTCGAGTCCTAGAAGACCCAAACGACGACTCCATGTCAGACACCCACGGCTGCCCGGCCTACGTCAGCCCCGAGATCCTCAGTGGCTCCGCGCCTTACTCCGGCAAGATGGCTGACATGTGGAGCTTAGGGGTCATGCTGTACACCATGCTGGTTGGCCGCTACCCCTTCCACGACCCGGACCCGGCCATGCTGTTTTCCAAAATCCGCCGAGGCCAGTGCTGCTTGCCAGAGGGCTTGTCGCCCAGGGCCAAGTGTCTGCTCCAGAGCCTGCTGAGGAAAGAACCCTGGGAGAGACTCACGGCGAATGAGCTGCTCGCTCACCCATGGTTCCACCAGCCGCCGTCGTCGCAGGAAATGGCGCTGGGTGAACAGGAAGTGAGCTCGGCAGAACAGATGGTGCCATCCTTTGACGTGGAAGAGGACGATGATTTGTTCTGCTGACGGACTAGATTCAGCTGATGCTGGCTGAGGGACCAAACCAGAAATCGCTATGAGGGATCCATTGTTGTTTTGGTTTTGTTTTTTTACATTGGCACTTTTTAGAACCCCATTTGTGTACTGTCGAGTGTACATACACCCTCAAGCTTTCTACAAAAACTTACTGTACTGTACTTTGTTGTCGTATATGTGTTACTTGCTAAGGGCATTTTTCACAATGATCACTCATTGTGTTTCTATATGTACATTTTTGAAATTATTTGGTGCTAAAAGAAATAACACAGACTCAGATTTTGCCAGACAATGTTCACAAAATAATCTCTGCGGGCTACTACGAGTGTATCACACAAAACGAACCCCTGGCAAACACTTGTCACCGATGCTTGCTCTCAGTCTGGACTCACAAGGCTTCAGAAAGCATGAGACAAATCCTGCGCAGGAGGCGAAGAGATGTGATGTTGTTCCTCTCACTCTCTGACCAGGCTGGAGGCTCCGGCGGCTGACTCACCGACCGGCTTTGAGGAAGGCCTAGCACAAACTCGACGTCTCGCAGCAGGCGGTGTCATAGAGTGAGAAAGATGCTTAGCCGAGGACTGATGTGTCACACTCAGCGGGGATGCTACGGAGGTGTCTCGCTGCCAATCTGGCAACGTCTCAGCAAATGGAGAGCATTTACAAATCTCACACCATGCACAGAAGGTTGAGAAAGGCAGGGTGTTACTGGTGCAACACACACAGAAAAGTAGGGAGAGTTTGTCACACACACACACACACTCAACAATGAGCAGTGGCACTGGGCTAACAGAAGTCATTGTAAATGACTAACACAGAATGGTACATCTCAGTTATTTTCTCAATTTTAAGCGTTGAAACTAAAGCATTTGCCTTTTTTTTTTTTTTAAAGACGTGAAACCTTGATGTATCATATACAGGTTGCATCAGAACAGGAAAAGTCTTTAAATAGATGTGACCTTGCAAATTTGACTGTGATCCATCTGTTCTGAAATGCCGTGTGTGCAATTAGCCACAGCTAAACACTAATGCTTCTGGTGTAAGGTAACCCGCTGAAAGGAACTCTAGTTTCAAACACGTGGTCACATGCCTTTGCAGCATCAGAGATGGTTGGATAAATCTTACGCCCAAAGGCATGCTAAAGCAGGATTTCAGCCGAAGAAGTAAAAACACACAAAGAAATCAAATGATCCTTCCCACTGACGCAATATGAGTTCTCTCTTAATCCAACAATGTTTGTATTTTTTAAAGAAATGTGTCAAATATCCAGTTAAGGAGCCGTCACGTTAGAAAGAAACGCCTCACAGAAAAATGAAGACTTTCTCAGCAGAGCCCTTTTTGGTCATTTCTGTTGGAACATTATGTCACGCTGTGTTGCTTTAACAAAGCTGAGCCTTGCCGAGTGTTGTGCCCGTATCACTGTGTTTCATAAACTGAACGGCTCTGAATCAGTCACAGTCAGGCGATATTTGATGTTGGTTGTCTGGTGATGACTCAACACTTGAGCGTGTCTGTAGAGAATGGTCCTGACCTTGGCTGGAAGAATCTGTTCTGACTGTTTCCACCTCTTTAATGGTATTTTTTCATCCCTTTCCTTTTTTTTTCTTCTTTTTTTTTGCCGTTAAAAGCTGTGGATCCATGGAGACTACTCATCATAGTTAGTGACATGATGTACCACATTTTAAAAGAAGTTTCATTTTGGATTGTGACAGCACATGCGGCGCTTCAGTGACGTTTATCCTTACAGGCTACTGTAGATCTGCAGCCAGCTATTTCGCTCTGGCAGAAATAATTTCGACGACGGTACTAAATCTGGCATGTCTGAGAAGCGCTGTGCATTAAATTTTTGGGTCACGCAGCAGGCTAATAAAACGTCTGTTGCAGTTCTTTAATTATTTTCTCTCATCTGCTCGAGATACCAGATGGGAACAGACTCGTGACAATCTGAATTGTTCCTCACAGAAGAGTAATTTATGATTTTTTTGTTCCTGGTTTATACATGTAGAGTGAGTCACACATTCATGTGACACGTAGAGTAAACTGACACGGGTGCACAAACTTCATATTGCACTGTGAATTATGTATTTGTGACACAACCTAGAGGCTATTACTGGTCCAGACAGGTTACACATGAGATATAGTCATTGTACAAAAGGTGTAAATATGTATATTTGAAGTATGTGTGGAGATGTTGAATAAAGATCACATTTTTTCATATTCACATGGCTTGTTTGTTTCATTAACTGCTTGACACACACATACACACCTATGCAAACACCTGCACGTTACACAGCCTCACTGCATGCCTCGAAGGTTTTCCTGCGAGAGTTCCCTCCACGCAGCTGTGAGGAAAAAACAATCCGTTTTCTCATTTTCCTCAGCGCCTTCAATTTCCTCCTTGAAAGGGGAAAAACTCTCCCTCTCTCCATCTCTGCCTCTAACCGTTTACTCTTCTCTGACCTTTGCGTAATGTAACATTTAACTCCTCAAACACACAAATGTCAATAGTGGGTCAGTGTCTTTTCCTGGAACATGCAAGGGGGAGCACATACGGCACACGCTCTTTTTCCCTCAGCTTCAGTGGTAACCGGTGGAACTCATCAAACACGGAACACTATTTAAGCTCAAATACATATATTCATTTTTATCTAATCCACCTTTTGCTTATGACTCATTGTTTGACCTATAAGAGTTTGGCATGTCTCCACCGACTGTGTGTTATGACTACCTAAGGCATGGCTGGCTGGGGCTTGCGTAAGCATTGTGAGTGTGCGTGTTCATGCACATACCTGCCTGTGAGTGTGTGTGTGTGTGTGTGTGTGTGTGTGTGAAAGAGAGAGAGAGAGAGAGAGAGAGAGAGAGAGAGAGAGAGAGAGAGAGAGAGAGCAAGAGTCAGATTAGGTATCAACAGGGTAGCTGGTGTGTCTCAGCTCTGCTGGGAAGCTGCCAAACCAGCGATTGCCTAACACGTCAGAGCCGGGTTCCTCCGGGGATGACAACAGGGCCCAGAAAAAGTAGGTTAGTAGTAGGTCAAGTAATTAATATCTGAAGAAATGGGTGTGTGGGAAAAGGTGTGCTTGATAAAGTGGTGATAATGTGTGTGTGTGTGTGTGTGTGTGTGTGTGTGTGAGAGAGAGAAATATATATTTTAGTGCCTCATGAAAAGGTATGTCTGGTCCAGTGCGTAGGATTTAGGGGGACGTAGTGGTCGAATTGGAATGTAATATTCATAGCTATGTTTTCATTAGTTTATAACCACCTGAAAATAAGAACTGTTGTGTTGTCGTTACCTCAAAATGAGCCGTTTATATCTACATACAGAGCGGGGACTCGTCTGTTACCACTTGATGCCACTAAATCCTACACACTGGACCTTTAAGGTTAGATAGTTAGATGAGAAGATTGATAGCACTCTCATGTTTGTATGCTAAATATGAAGCTGGCAGCTGGTTAGCTTAGCTTAGCTAGCATAAAAATTGGAAACAGCAAGCCCGAAGGTAACAAAATCTGCCTACCAGCTTGTTTAAAGCAAACAGTCTCGCACATAACCCCCTTTTTCCATCTTTTTTTTTCTGGAATTTTTTTTTTTTTTTTTTGCGTGTTCCTGGAGTTTATTTTCTATATCGTTAACAAATGCTTTAAAGTTGTTTAAGGTTGTCTGAAATGGCCCTAAAATAATATCACAATATTTTAGGGTATTTTTGCGATATCAACATTCTTGATGATATGACAAATTAGTAAAAAACTAAACTAAACTAAACTAAAATAAAATATTGATTTAAGAACATAGAATTGCAACAAAATAATTGATATAGTTTGACATGTCAACCTAACAGTTTGCCTTCAAATATTAAGTAAAAACTCTCATTTCTTTAGTTTGTAAACAACAACTGCTATTTCTCCTCTAATTATCACGCTGTAACCTGTGACAGACTCTTATGATACCACAACTATTGCGCGTTCACATATCTGTGGTTTTTTGTCCAGCCGCGAGCATGACATAGGTTTATATCACCAAAGGTTTATGATAAAATCACTTGACAACATCAATTCCCGTGTGCGCACAGTGAGAGAGGAGAGGGAGAGACGCTGTGCTGCTGCCAGAGGAGCCGCTGAATGAGTTCCCTCTGAGCGGTAATTCACTGAAAGAGTCCGAGACACCCAGGCCTAACAACACCACAGTTTATTACACACAACCAAAGCTGCTCATCGTTTTGGAACCACCGCGGAGTTGGTAATGATTTCGCTTTCAGCCATGCTTGTTGTTGCCGTGGGTAACAGTATGACATGGATATGTGAACAAGTCGAAATATTGCAAGTGTCACAATAGGAATTTTTCGTACATTATTAAAAATGTTACTGGTATTATCATGAACAAGATGATATGGCACACCCTTAGAGGAGTTGTTAACCAAATTTTGTTACTTTTGGATAAATGCTAGCTGTTTCCCCCGCTTCCAGTCTGAAGAGGCAAAGACTATGGTCCGATCAACTGCTCCACCTGGCAGACGGACATTTTCAGACATATCAGAAATTTTGGTCAGTTGCCATTATGCTCTTGCACAGTTTTAGTTTAGCTCATGTCCTATCTGTTATCATGGAGGAGGCAGAGTTTATGACCTTTACTGTAGCCAGCCACCACGGGGCGATTGAGATGTTTTGGCTTCACTTTGGGGGAGCAGTCATGTCATCCATCTTTATTATAAAGTCTATGGCGCAAAGTGGCAAACAGAGCCTCTGACAGTGCCATGATGACGCAACACATCGCGTGAATGGAAAATATGGAGGCCAGGTAGGTTGTCAACAGCATACGTTTCTCTTTCATGTTTCCTCCTCCAATCACAACTGATATGAACAAGAGAAACGCTGGCAATAATGAACACTGTTTTTGTACTGGTGTAATGTGACAGACCTCCTCTAGCAAACAAGTTCTACCTGCCTCGGAGCTTTCAAATGAATGTTTGACACTTATCAATAAGCAGAACAGTCCACGGAGGCCAACAATCGCACCGTACAGAGTGAGCACACAAATCGTGAGCTTTGGCTTTCATCATAGACAATTTACCTGCACTGTATGAGGTGGAATTACACATTTCAAAAAGCTTTCAGCAAGAATACACTTTATTTCCAAATGTAAAACCAGTCTTTAAAGGGTTACTTTAGCTTAAAGGTATGGTTATGAGTCAGCTGATTTTTGTGGTGTGGAGTAAGTTAGGTGCTCTCCATTGTGTGTCTGTGTGATCTCATCCTGTCCCTTGGCCACAAGTGTAAACTTTATCCTTCCTTGTGATCCGGGATCATTAAAGTTTCCCAACCACATAAACCTTTACATAACAGACTTCACAAACTTCCTTGTTGGATGAACCCACACTGGAGTGTCATCAGATATTTCCTTGATCCTCCATGACCTCATTTGATGAAACAGAAATTACAGAGGAGAGTGTTTGCTAGTATTTCACGGGGTGTTTGTGATGTTCGAAGCTCTTTAAGGCAGATTAAAAATGCAGTCACATATATCACAATGTAGGACTGAGGAATTAAAACCTGTCAGGTGAAAACTGTGTGGGTTGTTTTTGACTTTACATGTGGATTACAGGAAAGGGGCATTACATGTATCACCCTGTCCTGTTTCTCACACGTAAGCCACACAAGGAAGTGAAGAAGAAGATCTGAGATTTAAAAATGAAGCACCTGCTTCAGCCTGCGCTCTCAGATGATGTTAAGTATTGTGCTTCTTCCTGGAACTCTTTGGCACCGGCAAGCCCTCAACTGATGCAATGGAAACCAGCTCCTCTGTTTAAATGAGTCTTTGACCTGATTTATTTCATAACACAGATCCCTAAAGGAATGTGAGCTATTGTGTTGATGATAGTTCAGTGAAGAGCTTGACTGCTAGTAATAATGCTGGTATTTTTTAACTGTCATCTTAATTCACAAAGGCATACCTGGAATTCATTTGAATGGAGTCAAGTTGTGATCTCTGCTGCCATCTTGTGGAGCTATGGCAAACTGCAGCTTGGGGGCTTGGGATAACGTACTACAAAACATGTCCTTGTAGGGTACAATACTGTAACAGCCCTTCTCTCTACAGATATATTAAGCATCAATAATATAGTGAGCTGTATGCTACCTGTGAAGGCTTCTCTCAGAGCCAGCGTGGGCAAAGGGACCAGAGAACACCACAATATTCAGAAGTTCAGTGAGAGCAACAACAATCTTGCAAACAAAATAAAACAGTAGTCTTACTCAGATTATCTGCATCAATGATGTGCTGTAGGTTACCATGTTTAAAAAAGAAAAAGATTCATAAGCACTACTGTAATTGCATGGCTTTGTTCGGGGGCATGTATGTATCATTACGGCCACGGCCACAAAAATAGAATGACTGTCACTCTATTTTTATGGTTACAGCTCAACAGCTCATAAACTGACACTGACTTTAGAGTGTCGCTACTCAAAGGAGAAATGAAAGGCACTTTTTTTTAAGCCAATTTCAAGCTGAAACTCAGAACACCACCAGGTAAGGTCTGCTGCGTGAGTTACCATGGCGATCTATGCAGGTTAAAAGAAAGCCATCTTCGTAGGATGGAAACTTCTGGCTTTAGGCTCAACATACCTCACTAAGCCACTAATCTTGCTTCACAGTACGGCCCTTTGGAAACTTAAAATGGCCACAAAGGAACTGCAAAGAAACACAAAATTACCTCAGACACATAATGACTTCAAAGAGACGCAAAACAACAACAACAAAAAAGAAGCACTACAAACTCTGTGCCTTGCTTCTATGTAGGAGAGGTGGTGGGGCCTTTTGCTTATCTGTGCCCAGGGGTCCATTTTCTCATAATCTGCCCATGCTATGAAACATCAGAAAATGGTAAAAGTTTTTTTCAATTTTCCAGAGTCCAAGGTGACAACTTGACATGTCTTGTTTTGTCTGGCCAGCAGTCAAGAGCTGAAAGCTATTTAATTCATGATAACATAAAACAGAGCCATTCCGTCATTCAGCCTTTACTTACATTTCAGCTCTACATTTTAAAAAGATTTTGGCATGGTGAAAGAGCTGTCATAAAGCATTCTCTAAAAAGGCATGCTTGGCTTTTTAACTAATGGCTTCTTTAATATCCATTAAAATGTCCTCATTAATCAGGACAGTGTTTATTTGCATATGAAATGTGATATCATTCCTTCAAACCACCATAACGTTTCCACTTTGGATTAGGTTTTATGCTTGGTCCTTATTTGCTGAAGTCTGTTTTTACACTGCTGGTATATTTCAGTTGATGAAAAACTGATTAGTCTAATCACAGATCATAGCCTGATCAATCAGTAAAATTTATTTCACTTTGATTTGCCCCAAAACCTAGCTCATTTTAACATCTCCTTCGTTATGGGACACTAAGTGCAATTCTTGAGTAAAACTTTTGTTAATACTCTTTAAGGGCAGAAGAAGGCAGCATGCTGAACGCATCATTTGACTCATTTTATGTGAGCGCACACAGAGCCTGATGCAAAAAGCCTGGGTTAACAGAGACAGCTGAGAACCACCTTCATGGTAGTCAGCTCAGACAAAGAGAGCCTGGCTGTGTTATTCTGGCTTTGTGATAATAGCCCTCTGATATTTACATGTTAATCTGAGTGACATTTTGCAGGTGGAGACCAGGGGGCGCCCAGACACTGTGGGCCCCTGGACCTGTGCCTGGTAGGTCCACACAATTAACTGATTTGATTGCTTAAAGGTGCTCTCTGGAGTCTTCTTGACAACAAACAAAGGTTCTTACTAAAACAAATTTCTTGAATCGTTCAGGTCTAACCATTTCCTTCTACTTCACAAAGCAAAGCCAATTGATTTGAAAAGTTTTGAAACCTGCATTGTTTACGTCCTTGTTTACAAGCTAACAGTCTTCTTCTTCACTGCTTTTATTGGCACAGTGCTGCACCTCTTGGCACATTACCTCCACCTGACCAATAGTGGAACAGTGTAAAACTACCTGCAGGGACGTTTACTGTCTCGCTTTGTAGCACTGTTAGTGGTCAAAAACTCCACAGGTTACCTTTAAATGAGAAAAATCATATTTAAATTAATCAGCAATGAAAACAATTGTTAGTTGCTGCCCTAGTAAAAAATCATAGCATATAATAAAGTGTCATCTTTGTCTGTCAGCATGAGTCTCCATTAGAGGCAAGTGTGAGTCTTGAGTGTTGTCTGGCTCATCAGGCTCTTACACACAGACAGGAGCGGAGTGGAGTGTGTTTCTCTGATTAGGTTATTTCAAGCAAAGTGGCCCCTCGGGGCTCTGTGTTATCGTCGTGATTGTTTGCTATTCAGGTAAATCAAATGAAACTAAAAAACACTGGGACATTTAAAAATGCCAATGACATGTCCCTGGTTTGAAGGCTTTGATTATCATGACTTCGGTAACTGGCTTTCAGAGGAGCTCACGTGTTTTTTAAAGAGGTGTTTTTTAAAGGGGTAGGGGAGTGTCTAAAAGAGAGAACTGACTGTGAATCTTCTGCAAGAATGTAGGCCTAGTTGCTTCATGTCAGCATATCCAGTACATATACAACAATCAGTTAATGTCCACATCAAACCTCCGCATGGGTTTCAGCAAACATCGCAATATAATACAATAGGGACAACCAAAGCAGGGTACAGTATACTCTGCATTGTGATGTGGTATCCTCCTGAGACCTGAACTTTTGTTTGGTATGCATTTTTAATTTCTCCTTGTTATTAAGTATAAAAAAATAAACATTGTCAACAGTAACTAAGTCCTTAATGTCTTCAAACGAGTACTTGGCAGTGTCTTATCTTGTTATGTTGTTAAAATTGGTCAAATTTGTTGCCATATCAAAACTACAAACATTGTTAATCATAAAAAAAAACAAGTTTCGACCATAAAATGTGATCAGGTTGAGAGATGGCTGCCATCTTGTTGTTACGTGGATGAGTGTATTGTGCTCTTCAGCACCCATCACACACAGCACAGTACTAACAGTGAATAGCCCAAACTTTAAAACCGAAGCAGCCACTGAGGCCACTCAGAAGTTTAGAAGAAAGTTTTTTTTCTGATCTTTGAGTTAAAGTGAGTGAAGTTTATGTTGTCATGCCGCCTCATTTCAATGGTACAAGAATAGCATGCATGTCGGTATCTTCATTAAAAGGAATTAGTCATTAACATCAACAATAGCCTAATTTTATGCATGACGCATGCTGATGAAAACACAAGAAAACAGAAATGCATGGTAAAAATAGCCTGTTGTCAATACACTATTTGCTATTTGACACCCCAGAATTTCACAAAATCATGTTTTCAGGGTAGTTCATGTCCTATTAAGAGGAACCCAGCTCCCCCTGGCCTCCCTAAAGCTCGTACCCTGCTGACCATAGACTGTCCAGCATCTGATGACCACGTCATGATGAGCAAAGTCCAGGAGAGGGCAGTGTTTTCATGCACCTGGCCAGGTTATTCTTCATCTTTGATTTTAAACCATCCTTTGTCACACAGGAACAGGGGGAGCAGAGGTCTTGGATATGATAGTATGGGATTGACAACAGTGCCAAAGACAAGAGTTAAAAAATTATATATTATATTATTTGTCTGTCACAGATTAACATGCACGTGTTATCCGAGTAGGAACAATGCCTCTGATGAAATCTACATAACTAAAGACCATCTGATCACTGAGCTTTTCATCATGATACAACATTTGGCTGTCATTGTTGCCTAAACAATAGTCAGCCCCATACTCATGCAATCCCACCCAGATTTTTATTTGAGGCAAACAACATGATACAATCTCAGATTTGGGCTTTATGGGGTCTTAAACAGCAGCAGACCCAAATTGTTTAAACTGTTTGGTTGTAAAATCATCCATCTGTGTGTGAAACCAATCAGCCTCTCCTGGCCTCAACTCAGACTGATAAAGATGTCGCCACATCAGCCAGTTAGAGCAAAAACACCCGTATAGCTCTTTAAAAATATGGTTTAACACTGCAAATGTGACACGTGTAAGGAATTCTCAGCCTAGAAGCATTCAACTACTGCACAGAAACCTGCAGTGTAAGCCGAGCATAATTATCATACACTTGTTGTATAATCTCATCTCAAAGTATTTTATTAGTAGTTCCTCAACTTCGGCTTGAAGAAGACTTCACTGTTTATTGTACCAGAGTAGTTTGCACACACTCAGTGATCACTATTGAAGTTCTAAGAGATTTTACCTTGACTGGAATATTTACTTTATAGAAATAATACTGAGAACAAGACACTGAATGAGACAAATATATAATGTGCCCTTAAATGTCTAATCATATTTTCAACAAGAATATTAATAAATATTATTCTTATTTATTCATCATCGTCTGCCATCTCCAGTTTCCTATATAAAAACATACCTGCTTGAATCGAATTAAAATAATATATCTGTGGAAGCAAATAAGAGACATACTGTACAACTTCAACTGAAAGTCTAGTCCCATTTAAACACCCATTGCTACACATTTTGACAAATAGACGCCTGGTCTAGTGTCCAAGCATAGAAATAGAATTTCTTTGGATGTATAAAACCGGGTTGTCGGCTACCTAAAAATATGTGTCCATTCCTTGATTACCCTGAAAGTTATTCATATTCCTTTAGTCTGTAAGGGTCCTCGGATCAAAAGAATCTTAAGGGGTTTTCATAAAATCCAAGTTATGTGTATTGTTTTAACAGGATAAAGTGGTGTAAAGTGGGTGCAATAATCCTCAAGTGCTATAACTCTCTTTCCCCCTGATGCACTGTCTGTCTGAGCTAGATCAAATGAATGCCTATCCCAGCTGACGTTGGACGAGAGGTCGGGTACACTCTGGACAGGTTACCAGACTATCACAGAGCTGACACATAGAGACAGACAACCATTCACACTCACATTCACACCTACGGGCAACTTAGAGTCACCAATTAACCTGCATGTCTTTAGACTGTGGGAGGAAGCTGGAGTACCTGGAGAAAACCCACGCTGACACGGGGAGAGCATGCAAACTGCCCCAACTTGGCTTTGAAACAGGAACACTCTTGCTGTGAGGCAACAATGCTAACCACTGAACCACCGTGCCGCAGATCCGAAAATTTAAGTTTCAGAATTTTAAAAAAAAACAAAAAAACAAAAAAACACAGATTCGGTTGGCTCAAATTTGATCGGTCAAATTCAGATCCAGGATAGACTGGCTAGCCTGGATGTGAAGGTTTTCAACTTTAATTTTTTTTTTAATTTTTTTTTTCTATCTATTTATTTAGCTATTTTTTTTTTATATATTTAAAAAAATTCAGATGACCAATCGAAGTTGAGTACCAAGAATTTACTTCTGTTTTTTTTTTTTCGGTTCTGAATTTATAAACATTGAAAAAAATACATTCAAATTCACCTTTTAAAAATGTGAATCAAAAAAATTTCAGTGAATTCAGAACACAGATACATACATTCATATAAAACATTTCAATTCTACATATTATGTGGTGTTTAAATTTCAATATTAAGTCAGTGGCTGACTTAATACAAACACAAGTCTCTTATTTGCTTCCATAATTAAACATCTAACCCAAGTGATGTGAAAAGAATGGCAACTTTCATTCACATCCGTCTCCCTCGTCTCGTGCCTGTATTATTCAGTTTCTCTCTCAGATATCAGTGGACATTGCTTACTGAGCTCGTTTGATTAAAATAAATTTCTCTCCTGCTGGAAAAAGAGACCAAACAAAGAGATGTGATCGATTCTAAGTGCCGATCGTGCAGCATGTGCTCTACATCCCACATGAGCTCATCATTACATCCATTTATCTCTAATAGCTGCTGTAGAACAGGAGACAGGCTGCATGTCATTTCATCCATGAGTTCCACTGTATGTTTCACTACAGTTTCCTGGAAATGTGTTATTCTGCCACCAGCTTTGTGCACTCAGGCTGCAGTGTTACCACTGACATCCCATCGCCGACTGCTGCTAATGGGGCCAATGGAGTGCAGCAGAGCGTTCTCTGAAAGCTTTGTGTCATTCACAAGGCCATACTATCAGACAATACTGAATAATCTGAATTTTCTGTACTCATAGTTCCAATTCTGAACATTTCTGGTCAAGGTCATGAGGGGGGGGGTCGAGTCCATCCCATCATGTGCTCAGTGGAAGGCGAGGAAGCGTCAAAAACACAAAGCAACACCATCACAAGACAAGCACTGATAGACAATCTCTCACACACTCTGATCTGACTAAATCCTTTGGCTGTGTGAGAAACCTGGATGCAAAACTATCCAAACTCCCCGCAAGGAAAAACCAACTTCACAACCCAATCTTTCCTACAGCGCAGCTCACAGCTGTGCCTCCCATATTTGCCTGTTTTTCAAAAGGAAATAACTTCAGCAGGAATTCTCTCACGCTCTTACCGGTTGTTGAATATTACATGGTATTATTATGGTTTAATAGAGACAAAAATTAAGACAGAAAACAGCAAGATGAAAACAAAATGTTCTAGTCCTCTCCTTGAGCACAGTGGTATTTTTGTCTTCTGGGAAATATTGAAATGAAGCGGTACTCTGCTGTCATCCTGTGGGGTGCTTTCACTCAATAACACCCTCTTTTGCATGTCACTCATGCTTCAAGGGGCGCACAGTATCTTGTGCTTTCTGGGCTGCCTTGTTCAAAAGGCACATTGTCAGCCTACCTAATACCTGACTTTTTAGTCTCCCCCTACAGACCCAAGTGCTTGAACACAATCACACCAATCTCTCTGCAATAGACCCACGTCTGTGAGGAGAATAGAAATTAGGTGACTTTGTGTTTTTCATCACACATGCTATGAATTGGAATTTGGCCCTGGCTAAAAGTTGATTATTTCTTGTAGGAAGGTAAAAAGATTTTAAAAATGTGTAACTACTAAATCAGGTTGGCAGAGCTGCCACCTGTATTGTTATGTGTGGGTGTATACAGTACATGTTTAAGCTCCTTAATGCCTAACCCCCCCTAAAATGATAAATCAGCACTTTCTTTACTGATGGCAGAGAGAAAATGGTGCAAGAGATTAGCTCAAAATTAAACAAAGAGCACAGTGTAAGGGGATTTGCTCTGCCACACAGGGCCATGAGTATACAGTGGCTGTGGCTGCAGCCTTTGTCGTCTTTCAAGCCACTGAGCTTTCTAATGATACTTATTCTCTAAAAATGCCCATTAGCCTTCTTGCTGCTCACTTCAAGCCAGAGGATAAGATGTTGAGCACATAGGTCCCATTGTTCGAAATTACAGCATGCAGCGGCATTAACCCTTGTGCTGCTTGTTTAATGGCAAACTTGAGCAAAAGAACAGGAGTACCACTGTACCTGTGCATTTCACAGTAAATCCAACAGGATATGATTTTTTCTTATAGTTCCATAAGTTGTTTGGGAAATAAAATGTCAGAAAATGGCGAAAAAAATGTCAATCAAGTGTTTCCAAAAGCTCAAAATGACCACAACCCATATTAACTTTAATATCATAGAGGAGCAGAGAAACCTGAAAATATTGATGTTTAAATGTCCAGTGTGCAGAATTTGGAGGGATATATTAGGGGATATATATTTGTATGTTTTCAAGTGTATAATCACCTGAAAATAAGAGTCATTGTGTTTACTTTCAAATAAGACATTTATATCTGCATAGGGAGCAGGTCCTCATACAAAGTTCACCATGTTGCAATGCCATGTTTCTACAGGAGCCCAGAAAGGACAAATCAAACTCTGGTTCTTGGTGTGGCCATTTTAATTTTTTTCCATTTTCACATTTTCACTTCAGCCATCACAGTTAGCAGCCCCTTCACGACAAGCAGCGTCATGAAAACACCTATTTTTAATGTGAAACTGCTTCATTCATTGTTTTTACTGGTTTAAATGACAGGGTTTGTTTTTTTTTTTTTTGCAAGGTTTACTTCTGCCGTAAACATGTGAGAGTCTAGTCGACTATTTGCCCTAAATGACGACTATTGGTCGACTAGGAAAATTCTTAGTTGGGGGCAGCCGTAGTGCCACACCAGCAACTCCACTGGAATGAATAGGCGCCATCTTGTGGTCCAGTATCTTGTAATTATATGAATCTATGTTGCTATCCCTCTGAGCCTTTCACATTTGGGTTGGGCTCTAAACCAATAATAAATTATTAGCAAACACCTGTATCTGTTCAGGGATCGAATTATTTTTGTCACTGTTCAAGCAGTGTGAGTGACAGAAGATTACTTCATGCTGATACAAACGTGTCCCACCTGATCCCGCTCTCCCCTACTTTGTAGTGTTACTACTTTTATGTTCATTTGAGCGCAAACCAACAGGCTGTACACACAGCACTGACATATAATCTCCTTATATAAAATTGATATGGTGAACTTGTTAGCAAACAGATGCCTATTTACACATGCAGCAGATACAGAGCAGCATTAGCATTCACACAGAGTAATGTTTCTGGGCCTCTCACAACTGTAAGTTAATATTCACTCTCCTTCCATGCAGGGATGGAAAGAGTAGGCTACAGTATTAGAACTGTTACTTTAAATGCCAAAATGCACACCAGTGGAACAACATCAGCAACATATGACCCCTAGTGTCCAAACTAACAATAAATCCATTTATAGATGCAGCCTGTTCATACTGCTGATGATCAGTTATTAATATACGGCCACCTTCCTCATTGTAGCCCCACAAGAATATAACCAGAAGAGACAAAACTCAGACACTGAATAAAAACAAATAAATAAAAAGTATGCAACAAGCGTCATGAGGCCACCAGAGTTAAATAACCTGACACCACAAACACAAATATTAAAGCAGAAAGAGAGCTGCAGTGTTCACACATCACCGGACACACACACACACACACACACACACACACACACACACACACAATAAGACGCATCATGCTATGTTTCCACAGGGTGGATGCTGTAATGCTCTCATAAACAGGTAGTTTGTTGTTGCATTCACCTGTCAGAACGTCATTGTGTGAGTCTGGTGCACATGAAGTCCTCAATCTGCTGTAGGTGCATTTCTGAGTACATGATAGAACCAGTACACTCCGCCTGTCTGTCCCAGTATAACCAGTCCACTCAGTGTCTCTGTCCCAGTGCGCTGCTAAAAGTTTTCAGTTTTGATTTAGATGAGGTCCTACAGTCAACAATTACTGAAAGGCCTCAAACGCACCACCATCATCTTCACTATCCAGCAATTAGCCAGCACCTGTTGATGACGCGCAACATCGCAGGTGTGTTTGATTTGTGTCACGTGACATGCTCGCCAGCCAGGTGGCGCTTCAAATCACTGTTTAATTAACCCATTCAGATCCCCCGTCCATTCCAATGGACATAACTTTTCTAGGATGTCTAGATCTATGATTAACTCCACCCAAGTGCACAGGCTCACCTGATGTCTGTGAGCCAATCACAGTGCTCCACGTCATCTCAGGTGGACTGCAGTACAGCTGTGTCCTCTTTGTAAGAAGCATGGCTGACCATGGGGCGAGATGGAAGCGCAAGGCATGTTTCAGTCTATTAAGCACATTGTTAAAGAACATGATTTGTGCTTAAACTGTTTAAAGTAGACATGAGATGTTAAATTATTTATACTTGTCAAAAAACTGAAAGATTTATAGATTTTACTCAGGATTTTTTCAAAAATATCTGCCCATTGGAATGGATGGTGGACCTGAGTGTCACCTAAAATGAACTGGGGAAATACTGTGTAATAGGGAAATACTGTTCTGTAGTGGCTATCTTTAGTCAGCATTGTTTTTGTCTAAATTCACATATATAAATAACCACATCTTAATGACAACAGGAGACTGCTTTATGTGTTGAGTCGAACATTTCACAATAAAAGCCTCATTTCCTGTTCTTCACATATGTAGGGTAACCCCACAGAACCAATATAATGATTCACAGAGGTGAAAATATACAGGATCAAAGTAACCTCTCATATTTAACAATCTCTTCAATATAACACTGAAATATATTTCTCTCTGTATTATATCAAGTTATACCATCTGACAATCAAACAAACCTATCACTGATAAATGGTGCTTATAAGTTCTAATTTGATATTCTAATGATACAATCATCTTATAATCCAGTGTACTGATTATATCCACAGAATATTCATCTCAGGAGGTTTTCAACACACTTACCTGGATATAGGCCTACTTCAGAAATTAGGGATGTTTTGAGCCGTGATGACGAATACAAAGCAAAAGTATATATACAGTGTGTTTTAAAGCATCACTTTATTCACTGACATGAGTTAACTATTCATGGAGATATATAATCTCGTGTTGTTTTTTTTTGTTGAAAAAAGTTTGTTAAGACCATTTATTGTCATTTTTCCTATTAGGTGATTTCTCCGTTAAGATAAAGAAAAGTTAAAGAAAAAATATTAATATTTATAAGTGCATTTAGAGAAGAAATTCAGCATTACTGTATTACTTTGTGTTTGAAAAATAATTGGGTTCTGAATTAAGGTAGTCACCTCTGTGAAGCTCTGCCCTCCTGGGGCCACAGATACACCAGCAACTTCTTCTGCTGATTTATCTCCCTTTTTTGTTCCATCCTTACAGTATATCCAGCCTTGCTAGATACACTGTAGATAGATAGATAGATAGACAGATAGACAGATAGATAGATAGATAGATAGATAGATAGATAGATAGATAGATTGCAATTGATCATAACCAGCAGTGCAAACAAGTGGTTGGAATGTAACTAGGAAGCTATATAGGAGCGACTGTAGAGAGCTCCACTGTCTGTCCAATATGTGGTGAAGAGGATGGTCAGGATTATTGCTTTAGACCTTTAACACTGACTGAAACGATTCTGCATAATGACAAAATAAGAAAATAAGCTGTAGATATCATCACCTTATAAAGTCGATAAAGGGAATGTGTTAGCAGACAGTTACATAACAGACACTTACATAACATAATTTAGAGTTGTGTGGTTGCCTTCCTGACAGCTGTATTCACTCAACTTTTAGCTCTGTTTTGGCCTCCACCAAAGGTTACTATCTGTCTCTTTTGTTGCTAAATGCTCCACTACGTTCACCAGCTTTAAAATGTGGTATTCCAAATTTCACTGAAGCAAAGAATCTGAATTCTTCTTCCACAACTACACACATCATTCTGAGCGTTCTTCACTTGCTCGTACTTATGACAATATGACAAGCATGCTGCGTGTAATTGAACTGAACCTCATCGATCCTCAGGGGAGGGATAAAACACACGTTCCCCTGACATGCTGTCTACACTCTTTCTTAATTGGCCACTGATTCTCATTCTAGGGGCTCATCACCTGCTCATTGGCTGGTTAGCTCGTCTCTGAGTGGGAGAAATTGCGAGCACTTACTTCTTGAACATCCGTTCATTAGTTAAAGTACAAGCATAGACAGTAGACTGTCTGACAGTACAGTGCCCGAACTGTGTCAAACATGAAAAGGGATTAAGTCACCAATCCACATAGTTGCACAATGGCCTCCTCCCTTTCTCTCCATTTACTCTGAGCTCCCCACGGGTGAGCCAGGGGGTTATGAACAGGGGAGCAGTGAAAGGGGTAATCTTTCACTCCTTTGCATAGCACAAAGGCTTAGCTTGAGATAAGCTCATACTCTGCGGCACGCACGGCATGTAATATTAGATAGACACCGCTCACTTTAGAAGGAAAGTGGTCACACATCTGAGAGATCTGAGGAGATGCTCATGAGGCGATAAATTATACATGCAGACGTACAGGAATACACATGTATGCAGACACAAAGAACCAACACACAGGCCTTAAAGTGTTTACCTTGCATCTGAGCTACATGGCCTTTAAAAGTGGCACCATAATGACTCACAAAAGTGCACTGTAAAATAAAAGCTTCAGGTTAAATTGATTTAACGCGCTCTGTTTTGAAACGAGCAGGTGTGTGTGTGTGTGTGTGTGTGTGTGTGTGTGTGTGTGTATATGGCACAGGGTTAAGAGATGCTGTGGTCCATTTATTCACTGCTTTCACACATAACAGGTAGCTGTTGCGTTCATGAGTCAGCGGGTGATGGATGGAGAGGAGAAAAAACACTCACAGGCTGGAGGAATGATGGACAGATGAAGAGAAAAGCAAGGCAGAAGTTTAGAGGATGATTGCCAAGGGTTGTGGGGGGGGGGGCAGAAAGAAACGCAGCGGCAGGATGTGAGAGAAAATGAAACAAGACTGAAGAGAGAAGCGGAGAGAGGGAATAATAGAACAGCGAGAAGTCAAGAAGGGGTGTTGCAGCAAGCTGGGAGTTCAGTTTGCATGGCTCCACTCTGCTGGGGGACTTTAATTACTTTTCAGCGCCACTGCGTCTCCTGGTCATGAGCTGCATGCTCCGATCACCAGCTTCTGATTATCAGGCCTTTGTGAGGGCCTCTGCCCGCTGTCAGGCCATAATTACGTTTGCGCTGGAGAGCATCTCAGCACGTCAGAACGCTTACAAAGCCATCATCCATGCTCTCCTTCTCTATGGGCTTGAGCTGCACAGTGCTGAGGAACTCAAAAGGTAAAGGCAGGTGCATACACAAATTGCGGTAAATTATATTGTTGGTGGATTTTTATGTGTAATTATAAGTGTGCCCATTTATTCTCCGGAGGTTAAGGTTAATTACAGGTCAGTTTTCAAGGTAGACTTGCAAACAAACAGATAAAAAAAACAGGAACTGATTGCAAAATAAGTCTGATGATTCATGATGAGACAGCACAATACAGCACAGAATCATTCAGTCATTGTGAAACACACTAAAGGCTTCGTTTGATAGAAGGAAGTACTGCCTCACACACCCAACTTCATCCACTGTGTACACAGTGTAGTGCTAACACGATGAATAACAGCCCAGAAGGTGAGAATAAAGCCATTTGTGTCCTTTTAAAACACAGCTGTCCCCATGGTCACCATTCCTGGGCCACATCTACTCAAGGTGTTTGTCTGTCTCCTAGGTGCTGCACTTTGACTCCAGAACCATCATCTCATCCTTCCTTTCCCATCCTCCTTCAGGCATGCCATCATTCAACCACAGACTGTGCTTAATGTCATAACTTACATCTAAAATTTTTATGAGGTGCTGCAAAGAGTAGTCTTCTCATATCTTTTTAGATCACAACAAAATGTTCTAAGCAGAGATCAATGACAGTATTGAGTGAGCTCTTCTGAAGGTTAGAAATGACCGCTATCGTCTTTAGACCCTAAAAATCATTTTCAATTTGTACGTACAATTAACCATTTCATACTCTTGGAACGACTGTCGCTAGAAGATAATGATGGCATCGTATGTTTCTGCAAACCACAGATACACTACATTTGTACATTTAATACGTATCATATCAGCGTTTCTAAAATATGAGTTTGTCATCGGGAGGTGGAGGGGATGGTGGATAGTGTGACACCTGCCAAGCTGTAGACCACTATTTGAGACCAACAAAGTACAAAACAGATTATTTTTTAGCAAAACATTGCTGGGTTTTTTAACGGCTTTTTAGCCACTAAAGATGGTTGTTTTTTAGCAACCTGCTGCTGTGTTGCTACTGGGCATAGTGCCACATAAAGGTGTTTTTTTTTTCTCCAAGACATTCCTGCATTTCCTGTTGGGAGAGTGGCACGAATAGTAGTTGTTTTTTACTGAGACATTGCTGCTTTTCCAGTTGGCACTGTGTCACCATAGTGTTTGTTCACAGAAACATTGCCTCATCTCAAGCCAGGATTGTGTTACAGTGTTATTTCAAAGTGAGACATCGCCGCATTTCCAGACAAGATAGTGCCACCAACACTTTATATTTTATGCCAAAACATGACCTTTCCTAACCACAAAGAAGTGTTTTTTGTGCCTAAACCAAACCACTTATTAAGCAAAGTTGAAATGTTAAGTTTCAACATATCGAAGTAATAATAACCTGCACGTGTAATGTATCCATGCTTTGCAAAAACATACAATACCAAAATTTATTCTGGTGATTGCATTGCCTAGTAGGCATTCTGAGTAAGGCCAAAGGTTTCATCATTTCTGATTTACAACACAGATCAGTTTTACTAATTTATTTATTTTTATCCTCTCTTGCTACTTGCAAAATGTGTGGTGAACCCCAAGGTTCCATTTTAGGTCCTATTTTATTTGCATTATATATGCTTCCACTGTTTTTGTCCTTTGTCCCAACTGTCTAACTTTTCTTTGCATCGTTTTTTCCAGCTCCCTAGCTGCTCCCTACATTCCATGTGTCTCTGATCTTTGCTACTCCCCCTTTTTCCCCCCATCTCCTCATCCCTGCCATTCTCTCTCTCTCTCTCCCTGCAATCACTCTCCACTGAACCAAAAAAGAGGGAATGAGATGGCATGAGGTGAGAGCCGCAGGTGTCTATTGAAGTGTTGACCAGCCAGGCAGCCCACCTCCAAGCGTCCACATCCCACAAGCCCACCATTGCCTGCACTTGTCTGAAGGTCACACCTTTCCGAGCCATCGCATGCAGCTGCTCGGGGCCCCTGTGCACTTGCAGTTCAGCCCATGCCTGCTGGGCAAAATCAAAAAGGGCTGGGACAGACCTTCAATCGTACCAAAGTCAAAAGATTCTCCGCTTGTTGCTCATCTGTCATGAGCGGAGTGAAGGAACATCTCTGCAGGGTTCAGACCGGTCTAATATCTGTCTGTGATGTTTGCCTTTTTGTGTTCTTTTTCACCCAAAATATGTCAAGTAAAGTCATAAGAAAGAGAAATTATGAGGAGATTGATTAATAGCAAAGAAAAGTCCTGCAGAGAGAGGGCCACACAAGTATACATTATTATTTGACACATTGACACTGCTTTACCTGAAAGGAGAGCAGAGTGCGGAAACTCCCCTACTGTTTTAAAAAATAAATGCTTAAATATTCAGCATTACTTTATACCAAAATACATCACTTGTTTCAAATGTTATTGCCATCCCAATTTAACTTTTCAGCCCTGGATATTGTGATCCTGTGTGAGATTTAGCTGACTCAGTAACTGCTTGTTTAAGCCAGGCTGCAGACAACCCTCTCGCTCTAGGAGACAGCAGGGACGTGATGATGGAAATTGACAAGAGGTTAATTTCACTCTGCCAGCCAAACCCCCCCGCTACAAAGATGAGGTCAGCTTTAATTAATAGAGTTATGACTTCAAGGTTTTGTACCATTTAGGGAAAGTCTTTGTAGGTCAGTCACCAGCACTTCACAGAGACAACTTTCTTTAACAGAACTTGTGAGTCTCCCCTGTGCACCTTGAGGCCATTTTATTGCTGAGCAAACACACTGTGAGGATTAAAAGGTTTAGGACTGAGCAGAGGTCTAGCTGGAAAAGGGAGCCTTACAGGTTTTTATTATTATCACAGTAAACAATCTTTCCAAGCAGTAACAAAAACAATTGCACGTCTTACTTTAGATATGAGAGGATGTTGCTGGGGGTGGATTTACTGCCATTATAAGTTACATTTAAAAATCTTAAATGAGAGCACTGACCATATTATTTTATAAAATCTCCAACTCCTGGAGAAATATGTGGGTTTTTATGGACTAAATGCTCTTCTATGTTCATGAGCTAGTTGCTAACTTTATCTTTCTTTGGTGTTGAGTAGATAGTGTGCAGTGGATTTATCGGAGCTTTTTTTGCCAAAAACAGCTGCCTGTGGCTAGAAACAGGGTTAATGGTGAGTAGCAAGTAAAGCAAACAGAAAAGTTGTGAGTATAAAAACAAAACAATCAGCAGAAAGACCCTAAAACATTCTGTACAGCTGTGGGAAAAAAACAGACTTAGGTGATAATTCTCTAATCATAAAAAAGCACTCCACCAGTTTGGCACTGTACTCCCATATCGTCCTTGCTGGTACTGTACGTCAATATGATGTCAGAAAGATGTTAGACTTAAGTTGGGCAGATGTTAAATTTTGGTTAGAATGATGGGTTGATGATATCTTACATGTCTAACAATGTTAGAAGTTTACATTGACGTTTTGCAGATGTTGAGTTTTGTTCTTGATACCCTACAACCAAATGTCATTAGTCTACATTAAGATCACTGTAACATGCTGTGTTTGAACGCAACTCCAGCACACTGAGAACCAGTAACAGTTTGTAAAGACGTTTACTCTAGCAGCTCTGCAGGCACAGACCAGGGCATGTTAACAGCACACAAAACAGTTGAACTCTTCAGCAAAGTCTCTCCACAAAGTGCTTGGCAAGAGAAGCAGGCGAGTGAGCAATAGTGGTAGCCCAACAATAAACACAGTTCAGTTCAACAGCAGGCGGGGTACCGTGGAGAAGCAGGCAGGGAATGTAGTCGTGGAGGCAGAAAATCCGTAACCAGATAAGGAACAGGTGAATTGAGTTGCCTTGGTGAGGTGGGCGTGATGGACAGGCATGAGTGAGAAAAGTATAGACAGGTGACTGGTTGGCAGGTAGGAGTAGCAGAGAGGCGGGATGAGGGAGAAATTACTGACTGAGTGTTGAGCGACTGGGCATGCAGAGTAGAGGAGGTGACCAGGTATGCAAAACTGTGACAATGACACAAGCATTAGATGTTTAGACATTGGATTTTGGTGACTTATTCTACGTTAACATTAACTGTGGCATTAGAGGTTGTCCTGACGTTGAATTCTGGTCAGCTGATCTAAATTCAACCAAATACCAGTGTCTAATGACATTGGTGGGCAGCTGGGGTCAGACTTAAAACAGATGCAGCAGAACCAGACATATTATCTGTTTTTTCCCCACATTCTTCTTCCTTGTCAAAATCTGATGCCTACATGAACCACAATGCATCTCAATCACCAACAGCTTGGTTGGAGAGGAGTTGGGGACAGAGAGAGGTGCAGAGGTCTGGTAAGCTCACTTCTTTTAACTTCACATTTCCATTTTTTTTTTTTTCATGTTCAAACTTGTAGTCTTCAGCCCTAACTGATGACAGCTTTTCAGATTTCATGCAGCTCCCTTTGTAGCCTTAGAAGGCTTCATTTAATATATGTTTTTCACACATCCAGTGATTTCCAAAGACCTGTAAATTGACTTTAAGGGGTGAAATTGGTACAATTACAACAGGTTTTATAAATGGCTGCACTGTGGTGTTACCTGCACAGAATAGTGATCTATTTTACCTTGGCTAACAACCCAACTCAGTAACCCACATTGGCTACGTTTACATGATGGCTTCTCATTCGGAATGAAATAAATCTGAATGAAATCATTTGGAATTAAGTCTTCCAGGTAGTTTACATGAGAAATATTCATTCCAAATGAGGGTTTACACGGGAGATCAGTTTAATCGCCTTTATTCGGGTCCGCGCAAGGTTTGGGGCAGGGAAGATTTCTGATTGGATAGGGGACGGGGCGGATGTTAGGTGTTTACGTTCACCGGAAGAAAACACTGTAGTCCTCGCTCCGGATAACAAGATGCTTGACGATGCCGTTCTTAGTGCCTTTTTCAGGCTTGTTTTGCTTATATTCTTGAAGCAGCAGTACGACAACAACCTTGTTTTGCTAATGCTTCATCTGCTGAGGAGGAGAAGGGAGGTAGAAGGTCGAAGAAAGGCGAATGGAAACCAGTGAGTGCAACGAGTCCGACTGCTCTATCTCAGCCCGTTGCTATGCGCGCTATATACGTCATCGCGCCAGAAGAGGAATGAGGGTTTACATGCACACAAAATTCGGAATGTCATTCGGAATGACAAACGGAATAAACCACCCCCCTTTAATCGGATTTAATTTTCAATCGGAATGACTGTTTACATGACCACTTTTAATCGGAATGGCCTTTCACTCCGATTGAAAGTGGAATTAAACTGTCCATGTAAGCGTACTGACTGTATTAAAATCTGTGCATTAGTTTCTGATATTTTCTGCTAATTGACAAGGAAACAGAAAACATAACCTCCTGATTGGAGATAAAGGAGCAGTGTATAGAGTTAGGAGACATCTAGTGGATTGGAGATTGCAGCCAGGTGAAACGTCTCCCTTATGCCAAGCCTGAACTCCCAGTTAGAATTCCTTCTGTGTTTAGGATTAAAACCAGTAAAAACACAGAATAAAGCAGGTTCACATTACAGATCAGTGATTCTCCAATGCTGTATGGCTTGCCGCAGACTCATGCTCACTTATTGTCTCTCGTAACTTAAGATCCAGACATTCAGGATGTTTTTTACCAGGAGCCAAATTATCCACAGAGGTCTCTTCTTCTCCAAAACAAATGGATTTAAACTGGTAAAAACAGTGAATACAGCATTTTTCTGATACTTTTTCGGCTCGTCTTAAAAAAAGGCTGCTAACTATGGTGGCCGATGCAAAAATGCAAGTGGTCCTATCTAGAACCAGTGTTTGGTTTGTCTGTTCTGGGCTACTGTAGAAACATGGTGGTGAAACATGGGGGACCCTGAGGACCCGCACCCTGTGTAGATATTAACAGCAACAAAAAGGTAACAAAAACACAACAATTCTCATTTTCAGGTGATTATACACTGAAGAAAACATACTTATTATATCATATTCCATTTCTGCCAATATATCCCTCTAAATCCTTAACCCTGGACCTTTAAAAACAGGAGAATTAGAAGGTGGTTAACTAGCTTCCTGATTTTCACTTCTGGCCTCAGCTGTCAATTCATAAAGCCTGACTGGAACTACTTCTTATATGAAGGCCTGTAACCTGGCAACCATAGAATTGGCCTTGAAATGTGATTGGACGGTATCCCTGGCCTGGAGCTAAAACATCTCTAGGGGAGATTTCTAAGTCACAAATATGTAATATTTCAAAGCACCTCTTCAGTCACACATATCCATTGTTAACAGTAATAAAACTCCAGGCCTGGCCTTGCTTTAAACAGTCCCAATTATGCCCACAATTTGCAACTTCTTGGGGCACTGTGGCGGCAGATGAAAGGTAGTGGTTATATCATCATGTGGAGCAAAAAGTGTCAACAGCCATTGATTGCTGCTGTGCCTGATAGGGACTGTGTGTCTCTTTCATGTGCTGTCACGTTCAAGCATGTGTGTTTGCTCCTCAGCATAGCCAGCCATCAGAGAAGCAAGAGCCCGCGCTCCACAAACCAACTTCCAGCCCGCACACATGGCAAGATTTTTGTCAAGCTTCTCCTAGAAGGCAGCAATGCTACCAATTACCTCTGCGGAGCCAGCCAGCCGTCTCGCCGTTTTGACAGATGACTTTGACCTCAGCAAACATGAGGACCTTCTCTTGGTTGACACATGCGGCTGCTGTTGAAGGGAGAGGTTGATGGGTTGAGGTGCGGGTATGGAGGATGCAAGGCTCATTTTCAGACTGCATCCTATACAGTACAAGCCTCAGGCAGGCAAGGACAGGTAAGTTATCCTGATGGCATCGTTCTGTACGACCCCTGTGAATGCACCTCCATGTAGTTTTCCACAAACGCACACACACACACAGTGACATTTTTCCCCCTAATGATAGGGTTCGTAACCTGCTTCCTGCTGGGCCTGAGAGCTCGGCCACACTCTTACTGAGCTGTGAATGAATGAAGCTTCCTGTGATAAGAGGAATTGAATGTGAAGACTGATTTGTCGGGGTGAGGACAATAATAATACAATAACGATGTTTATTTATACGGTAGCGGTTATCAAAACAAACATTGCGAACTGCGTCTCATAAAACTGAGATAAAAACCAAATTACTGGAATAAAACCAGCAATATCAACACAGCAAACAATAGTGGGACATTTTCTTTTGCTGCCAAACAATGTGGACGACTGAGTGTCTCACTCTGTAGCCTTGCAGGCTCCCTTGTGTTCTTTTGATGCAGCAGATATGACTCTGCTAATGTGCTTCCATGAGATGGCATGAATATGAAAAGCTGTAAAACTGTTAAACTCATTCCCTCCTTTACAGAAACATAGCCTCAGTGTTTTACTTTAAATGGATAGGATGTTTTTGAAGCAGTCTGGAGTTTGACGTAAAAGATAAGGAATGAACTGCCATGAAGGGTGTCAGCGACAAAATGTGTTTTAGCCACGTAGAGAATCAGTATCAGTTCATGTGTGTGCTGTATTGAGTGTATTTTCACAGCTTTAGCTTCCTGTTAGATGGCCTGTTCTAACAGGAAAGTGGTAACAGCTTCTGTTCCCCCTCTCTGCTCTTGTCAATGCCACCGTTGACACAAACAGTAATTTTAGCTCTCTGAACACAAGAGCTGCTGCCGAGCTGCCGTTTATCGCAGCGTTATTGTGTGACTTTGGTGAATCTAAACTCACCCTTTTAAATGCCAAAGTCACACAACAACACAATAGCCGTTCGAGGCAGCTCCTGTGTTCTGCAATGTTAAATCACTCTGGCCCTAAGCTTCATTTTCTAGTTGGAAATCACTGTCTGACTGAGGTAAAGCAGTGAAAATATTTTACATATAGCATACACTAAAACTGATATTGACTTATTTAAGTGGGACTTTTTTATGTAGCTAAAATACATCATGTTTGCAGACCTCTCCGCAGCATTACATTGCATAGCTTCCATGTCAGACTCAAGCCTGCTTCTCCCAGGTGGGGGCGTGCCGACTGACACTTACTGCATTTAATATACTGTCTATAGATAAGCACCCCATACAACCCTACTTCAAAAAATCTGAACTATCCCTTTAATATCAACGTTACCGCACAACACAGTGGAGTATGCAACATCTATATGAACTCATATGAGCTATAGGGACTTGACAGTGTAATTGGAGCTCTTTTTTTCCAAATAGGGGCACTGCATGACTCCTCGCGCTGTTATTAACATTCCCTCTGATTTCACATGCTGCTGAAACACCCGTAATCAGTGTAAGGCTCTCGCGCCTTGCGCTCCCCACGCAACTGACTTGATCCTTTGTTTTCTATGCCGCTGTTATATTATCATAATCAAGCCTCTTGACACAGTGGAATTTCCTCTGCTTTGGCCAACCCACCAGGCAGAGTGATGAAAATGCACCTCATGAGTGTGAGCTCATTATTCTCGGCTTTACACACACTGTGAATACAAATACAGAGCGAATGTACCCGGGTAGACCTAACCTCTGGTGAATACCAGAGTGAATTAGAGTTTATTTTTCGGGTTACCACATTTGACCACTTATTTTATCATTCTCACCTTAAATTCACCCCGAGAACAGGTTTTGCTGAAAATACAGAACCTTTAAATTGAATATTTGTCAATTACATCCTTTCCAGACTTTGTTCCCTGATGCACACAGGAACACAAAGTTGAGTAAAGAAAAAGAATTATTAAAATATAGCATGCTGTACCACAATATGAAACAGTGTTTCACACAATACCTCATTATTATTCTTATCTGCATGTTGCATTAATTAACTCTCTTTGAATACCTCTAAATTTGAGTTCTAGCTGATGATTTCCTCTCATCAAACACATGCGGATATTGATATTTCCTCCAGGTTATAAGCCTGATTGTCATTCTCATTTTCTCCGTCATACCAGCCTCGGGTGAGTATTGTGTTTCAAGGTTAGGATTTCAAAAGGGCTCTGCACCTACCTGGCAGCGACTGCAGTGCAGGAGCTGGACCACATGGTGAGCACCAGAGGCACGAATCTGAAACAGTGTCTTTGTCAGTTCATCCTCTACCCCTCTCTCTTTACACAGTTTGGAGTAAAAAATAATGAGGTTCACCCCTTTAGTGTCATCTGGTGAATTTGGAGAGAAATTTAAAGCTGCAATAACTGATTTCCTCTTCTTTTTTCTTTTGGCGGGGGGGCAGATGAAGCATTTGAGGTCAGCGTTTTTATCACCTCAATTTTTATCAGTTATTTTTTGTTACCTCCACCCCTCATACTTTGGAGGAGCGGGAACAAACTGTGAACACCACATTGTTATATTATCACCTTTTGGGTTTGATATAGCTCATGGTTGCCTTTTTATAGATTTAGCCAAGGGTGCAGGTTTTGCTTCAACTCTGGGGGGCCATATATGAAATATGGGGACCGGGGGTCCTTCCCTTGAAAACTGTACCGCAAAGATTAATTTCCTGCATTCTGGTGATTGTTTACCAATGTACCAATTTGTGTCATAGTGGAAATGTCTTCAATTTCATCAACACCTATGGATTCAGAGGTCACAGAGCAACATTAGCGTTGGTGTTTCTGGTCACCTGACAAATGGTAGTGCAGTATTCACTCTCTTTTAGCACTGTTTGGTCTCTACCAACTCCTGAGAAAAACATCTGGCTTTTAGCTGCTAAATGTTCCACTAGCCACTAACTTTGCGTGCTGTGTAGTGCTGGAAAGATTCTTTACAGTGGGTTAGTAGAGCTTGTATTCTAAAAACAGATGCCTGCTGCAGTTGAAAACAACATGTTGAGAGGAATGACATTTAACGAAAAGCAGAAGTATGGGTATGTTGCAGGCCATAAAGCCAAATAAATGAGATGAAGATGCTAAAACGCTCCTTCTCCTGTGTTCACACTGCAAAGCAAGTGCAACCGATAGCTGGATTGGAGTGATGTGAACAAGGTAAACATGGAAGCTCTGTGCTCTGAACCAGCATGAACCAAGACGGCAACAATACATTTTTCCTCTGTTTCTGATTCTCTGTAACATCAGGAGAATCTCGACTAGATCTTAACGCTGCCTTTGTCGAAACAGCATCACACAAATTTCTTGCGCAAATTGAAATATTTCAAGTCAAATAGCTAACAAGGCTAAACAATATGTCACTTTCTTGAAAAAACACTCACCCTGGCTCTAATTTTGCAAAGCTTAGCACACCTCCAACCTACTTTCAGAGCAACAGCAAGCTGTTCCTCCATCAGGGCTCAATTGGCTCCCTGAAGGTTGTTGTCAGTCGTAGTATATCTGTACAACTGTTCGCACTCCATCCATCAGTTTGCTCTCTCAGCTGAGTGAAGCTGCACACTCAAATTGTAATTTGTCTCTGCATTAAGTCTTTGTTATTACAAAATACTGAGCTGCTTTAAAGTAAGTAATTTAAGTAAATGAAAATTGATACACAGAATTGGAGCCACAATGGAGGTCAGAGTTCGCTCACACATGCCAGAGAGGTGACCCAGCCAGCTGTTACCCCTACTCGTCACACTCCTAGCATCTGGAAGCCACATATTTATGCAAATGAGCAGCAATTAGCACGTGGATGCTCATTTGGCCTAATGCGTTCCCCAGATGCGACCAGATCAAGGAGGACAGAGCCAAGGGGTTTAAACAGGGGAGGGTAAAATTTCATGAATACTGATATGTCACGTAACATGCTGGCTGACCTCTCTGCACTCATCCCTCTGCAGAAATATGTAGCATACCAGAGGAGTCAATTCTCTCTTTTGGCAAAGCTGTTGGTGACAGCACCTTGACTGCCTGTGGAATCATTAGCAGAGAAAGCTCAGCATGCTGACACTCTATCTGAGCAAATGGCCTCTCTAAAGAGACAGGTAAGGCAAAGCCCTAAACTGTGTGTAGAGAGACCAGACTGCCAGCTCCTGAAGCTGATTAAGTCACAAGGGGTACCCGAGTCCCAGCTGATTATCAAGCCTACAATTCTAATTCTCCTCTTCCTTTACACCATCAGTCTTCAGTCTTGGATCATCTCAGCCTCCCTGACCCTTGACCTCAACTGCTGAAGTGAGAAATGAAAAACAAGCCGAGATTAGCCTCCAAGAGTGATCGATTGCCACAGTGCTACAACTGCGCAATGAAGATGACAGCGACACGCATTCGGAGCAACACCTTGGTCCCCAGATCTCCAGACAGATGGCATGCGCCAGTTAGAGCATGCCCTCAGCTGTCGGCAGAGAGGGGGCTGTTGCTAGACAATCTACTACACTCCATCCACCATCAAAATTATATGACCAATATGCTCTCTTTCAGCTCAGGAGAATATGCCATTATGGCCTATTTGCATCATGAGCTCTTCCAATCCAATAAAAGGGAATGTCTGAAGAGCAGGGTAATATTTGGGTAATAACCTTGAAAAACATAAGACCACATTTGTGGGAAACAATTTCTCCTTAGTGCTATTGTCAGAGTGCACTTCGCCTTATATCAATAATCAAATCAGTAAAGACACATATCCATCATCACTTTTGCAAAATGGCTGAAAGCCAGCGGATGCAACTAGAAAGACAGGATACACACAAGTGAACTCTGAAAATTACCTTTTGTTTGAAAATAACTGTGAGCGAGCAGATGACAGTCATTAAAAAGTCTCACATGCATTCATAACTAATATGAAAATTGGCAATGTGGTGCGGTACAATTTTCTGTGCTTTCAAGAGCATCGCACTTTGAACAAGTAATTACTCAGCCAGCCTCGTGAAAGTTGCCGTTAATTTGTTACAAGGGAAAGCTGCACGAGGAGGAGAGGCAGAATGCAAATCGATTTCGGAGAACCTCCTTCCTGCTCTTTACCCTCTCCTGTAAACTTTACCCTACTTTAAAAATGCCTCCAAAAATTCCAAATAAAGGCTAATTATTTTAGACAGTGGAACAACTGCAGCCAGGAGGGATTCAAACCGACACAGTCTGTGCAGAGGCTGCCGCATAATGAGGGTGTAAATGGATGTTCAGCTGTAATATGTCCCCAAGATCTGGCAGACGCACTAACATATTGCATATTTATACATAATTCACACATAGAAAAATACATTTAGACCACTCTGTACTGCTCCCAGAGATTTTTATGTGTAAGCAGGACTGAGACAGCACGCTCGATGCACCTTCACACAGTCTGGGATTTATGCAAAACATCAGTTAATGACTCAGAGCTTTGATTCATCAGGGTGTTATTCAGCACCAGCAGCATGTAAATGTTTTAGTTTAGACAGCAAGCGTATACTGGATGAGCTCATACTTACATATTAGTAGAAGAATTACTGACTAATCTTCTTCTGTAACAGTGTTGCACATGGCTAAAGAGACACTCTGAGTGAATGGAGGACTCTTCCAACAAAGATAGTTAGAAATAAGGTGAACTGGAGACATGAGTATGGTGGCCCCGAGGGTCAAAACAATGACATTTCAGAAAACACAGCATTTCACAAAGCACAAAAACATTAAATGCTTTGTTTTCTGAAATGCAGCTGTGTTGTGTTGAATGTCATGTTTTTTAAATTGTTGTGTTTTGTGAAATGTGGTTATGTTTTGTAAGATGTCATGTTTTTTTAAATTGTTTTTTTAGAATGTTGTGGGTTTTTTTTAAATGTGGTTGTGGTTTTTGAAATGTTGTTTTTTGTAAATATTGCGTTTTGTGAAATGACATGTTTTTTGAAATGTGTTTTTTGTAAATGTCATGTTTTGTGAAATGTGGTTGTGTTTTTTAATTTTTTTTGTAAATGTTGTGTTTTGTTAAATGTCATGTTTTGTGAAATGTGGTTGTGTTTTTTAAATGTTTTTTGTAAATGTTGTGTTTTGTTAAATGTCATGTTTTGTGAAATGTGGTTGTGTTTTTTGAAAAGTGGCTGTGTTTTTTGTAAATGTCATGCTTTGTGAAATGTGGTTGTTTTTTTTAAAATGTTTTGTGTAAATGTTGTGTTTTGTTAAATGTCATGTTTTGTGAAATGTGGTTGTGTTTTTTTGTAAATGTTGTGCTTTGTGAAATGTTGCATTTGTGAAATTTGGTTGTGTTTTGTTAAATATCATGTTTTGCAAAATGGGTTTGTGTTTTGTGAAATGTGTTTTGTGAAGTGTTGTGTTTCCTAAATTGTCATTGTGTTTTCTAAAATGTTGTTTTTGTTGTGAAATTTGTTTGGGTTCTCTGAAATGGGGTTGTGTTTTGTGAAATTTGATTGTGTTTTGTTAAATGTCATGTTTTGTGAAATGTGGTTGTGTTTTTTGAAATGTGGTTGTGTTTTTTTGTAAATGTCATGTTTTGTGAAATGTGGTTGTGTTTTTTAATTTTTTTTGTAAATGCTGTGTTTTGTTAAATGTCATGTTTTGTGAAATGTGGTTGTGTTTTTAATTTTTTTTGTAAATGTTGTGTTTTGTTAAATGTCATGTTTTGTGAAATGTGGTTGTGTTTTTTGAAATGTGTTTTTTGTAAATGTCATGTTTTGTGAAATGTGGTTGTGTTTTTTGAAAAGTGGTTGTGTTTTTTGTAAATGTCATGTTTTGTGAAATGTGGTTGTGTTTTTTAAATGTTTTTTGTAAATGTTGTGTTTTGTTAAATGTCATGTTTTGTGAAATGTGGTTGTGGTTTTTAAATTTTTTTTTGTAAATGTTGTGTTTTGTTAAATGTCATGTTTTGTGGAAATGTGGTTGTGTTTTTTTGTAAATGTCATGTTTTGTGAAATGTGGTTGTGTTTTTAAAATGTTTTTTGTAAATGTTGTGTTTTGTTAAATGTCATGTTTTGTGAAATGTGGTTGTGTTTTTTTGTAAATGTTATGTTTTGTTAAATGTCATGTTTTGTGAAATGTGGTTGTGTTTTTTGAAATGTGTTTTTTGTAAATGTCATGTTTTGTGAAATGTGGTTCTGTTTTTTGAAATGTGTTTTTTGTAAATGTCATGTTTTGTGAAATGTGGTTGTGTTTTTTGAAAAGTGGTTGTGTTTTTTGTAAATGTCATGCTTTGTGAAATGTGGTTGTTTTTTTAAAATGTTTTGTGTAAATGTTATGTTTTGTTAAATGTCATGTTTTGTGAAATGTGGTTGTGTTTTTTTGTAAATGTTGTGCTTTGTGAAATGTTGCATTTGTGAAATTTGGTTGTGTTTTGTTAAATATCATGTTTTGCAAAATGGGTTTGTGTTTTGTGAAATGTGTTTTGTGAAGTGTTGTGTTTCCTAAATTGTCATTGTGTTTTCTAAAATGTTGTTTTTGTTGTGAAATTTGTTTGGGTTCTCTGAAATGGGGTTGTGTTTTGTGAAATGTTTTATTTTATGAAATGTCGTTTTTCTTTTTTTAAATGTTTTGTGAAATGTTTTGTTTTGTGAAATGTGGTGGTGTTTTCTGAAATGTGGATGTGTTTTGACCCTCAGGGCCACCGTAATATGAGTGCTCAATAACTTTGAACAACTGCAGTCATTAAACCATAAATGGGAAATTATTTCCAAATTAAATGATGTAACCGTCCAGATGTTCAGATAGGAGCCGCTAATTGAACTGATGAAGGGAAAAGTCTGGTGTCCTTGTAAAATACACAAAAAATTAATGAGATTCATTTACACTAAAGACTTACTTGTTGTGGTGTTCTGCCTTTTCAAAGCTGATCTCTGCCTGCATATACAGCTGTGTCAACAGATAAGGGAGCGATAAGAAGAAATTGTTGGGCTACCACGTCCTTTGACTCACACACTCTGCTCCTGTGTCCTCCAATTTAGCAGCTTAATGGAGCGTTAACCCTGAAGAGAAAAGCCTATAGTGTTACGTTACAGTATGTAAATTTGTCTTTGATTTCCACGTCATGCTGCAAAGTGACTTTCTCATCCAGTCTTCAATAAACATGAAAGAATATAACTGCTGTGATCCTGATGAATCTAATGCTACAGACCATGTTAGTCAAAGGCGCAGCGCTCTAACAATCTTGTTCACTAAAAGCTTATATAAACATGGCTTGAATTGCTTGTGTTTACTCAGCTGATGCAAATTACCTAAAAGCCAATTGGGATCATTCAAAACAACTCAATTAATGTTACTTGGGTGCCCCCGGGCAAACACAAAGCCCTATCATCTCCAAAATGATCAGTTCAAAGAACCACTGCCAGTGAGTGCTGTCATGGGAAAGACCAGGACAACAGCGGGAATAAACAAAGCCTGGGCAGACAATGAAGCCACCTGCCTCTTCCGCATCTCAAGCCACTCAGCTGTGCCACTCGACCATGGACCTCAAATGAAAGACCGCAGCTTCAGGCAACATTCTGGGCAAAATACTCTGGCAGCCGTCCCAGTAATGGGAAATGGAAAAGTTTAGAGGTAGACAAATTGAATCTGAGAAAGTGTTGCGAATGTGTCAGAGGCTACAGCCAGCTCATTGGTGGAGAGCACGGTCATGAATCCTAAACTTGATGGCTGAAGACACCATGGCTCAATAAAAATGCATGGAAAAAAATAATAATCTTAGAATTCCACTTTGAAACAAGACTATGTAACATTTGGAAGAAGAATTAACCCTAAAACCTGTTAAAATGAGTCTACATTCTTTATCAGTTTGTATGTTAGTATGTTTCTAGCTTAAGTCATAAGCATTTCTCCATTTATCCTTTTCCCTCTTTCAAGAAAAAGTTGAATTCATGAGCAGAAATATGCAGCAGTGCTCAGTTCAGTACACTCAGGGATTTAATGGTCCAGTGTGTGGGATTTAATGGCATCTAGCAGTGAGGTTCCACTGCTGAAATTTCTCCCATGTACACCTACAATGGCTGACTCGAAAACATAAAAAAAAAGAATAGCCATATCTGGAGCCAGTGTTTGATTTGTCCGCTCTGGGCTGCTGTAGAAACAACATGGCAGACTCTGCAGAGGAGGACCCACTCCGTATGTAGATATTAACGGCTCATTCTAAAGTAACAAAACACAACAATTCTTATTTTCAGGTAGATAAACAAAGAAGAAAACATAGTGATGAATATTATATACTATTTCTGCCAAGATGCCCCTAAATCCTACACACTGGACCTTTTAATTGCCTTACTCTGTCAGGTATGACCACTTCCTTATAATGGCTAACATTAGCTACTGTCAGCAACCTTTAGATAGATATACAGCTTAACAGACTCCTCTTTGTTTGTTCTACTGTCACACAGTCTTTACTTATATCCTGTAATTACCGCTTGTGGCCACAGCGGCTGCTCTTTAGCAAAGGTTGCATAGTCTTGCTCTGAAATGTCGTCTGAGGATGACCGCCTCACAAATTCCTCAGTATTCTCCAGTGCCAGTGATTCATCCTTTTGTTTTGTTGCATTCCATTTCAGCACTTTTTTTTGGCTAACGCTAATAACACTTAAAGCCATTTCTTCTTTCAAAGTGTTTCGCAACAGACAAGCATGACGTCACAAAACTGTCATGAAGGCATTGTTGAGATTTCCTGGCATGACTGAAAAGCACAAAGACAAGTGGTGTTGCTATTGTTATGGCTGTTAGTCACTCCCAGTGGGGCAGGTGTAATCACATAACTTCTCCCAACATCCTTTCCATTTGTCCAAACAGGTCACGCCTGTCACGAATCCTGAAACATTTACAAGCATTAGAGTGTGTGCTCACAGTTTAAACTATTTAATGATTCAGACTTGAATACTTGTTAGGGAAGAAACCCAGGACGGGCATCCATGTTGCCCCCTTAATTGGGTCTTTTGTTGTGTTTTTGTGTGGATGTTTGTGCCAGAATTTTTCTCTGTGTCTTTCATTTTATCATTACAAAAAAAACAATAGCCTTAATTCAATATGTTCCAGCACTACTGACATTTTTTTCTTGATTATTAAAGGAATAGTTCAGACATTTTGAGAAATATGCTTATTCACTTTCTTGCCAAGAGTTAATATCTATAAACCGATATCTGAATATGTATGCAGAATATGTAGGCAACAGGACAAGACTCTGGTATCAGACGCACTCTGGTTTATGTTTCCAATCATATCAACCAATCACATTTAAGCAGGCTTTGGTTGCTTGCAGGTAAACAAGCCATGTGGAGAGCTGAGGGGTGAAATGCATAGGCTGAAATGCAATCTCTGAACCCATCAGTTTCGATTTAGTAACAACGATTCAACTGTTTATTAGCTTTCTTCTAATAGAGATTAGCCGAAATGTTGTCTGAACCTCTCAAGTTGCTAATCAAGCTGTAAATAATGTGTGGCACACGAAAGAGGAAGTCTTGGCCCAAATAACCACTGGCTTAACTGGAACCTCCGAAATATTCGCCGCTGCCTCGATGCTGTATCATCGTCAGACGATAGCAGATGACTTATGAGTTTTTCCATGAGTTAGATGTGAAGATACTATCACTCTCATGTCAGATGATTAGCTTAGCTTAGCTTAGCATAAATACTGTAAACAGGGGTTATCAGCTAGCCTGTCTCTGTCCAAAGGGAATAGAATCCACTAACCAGCACCGTCAAAGCTCACTTATCAATGCATCATATCTTGGTCTTTAACCCGTACAAAAACTGACGCATAAAAAAACACGAAACTTCAGGAAGTTGCTGGTGTAAAATACAGACATGGGATGGGTATTGACTGTCTCGTCTAATTCTCGGCAGAATAAGCCTATTTCCCTAAAATGTCTACTACTCCTTTACGTGAGATAATATGTCTAAAAACAGTTTCATTAATACTTATAGACCATGTTAAGGTTTTGTCTTAAAGATGGAAAAGAAGCATCATTGCCTCCATCACCACAAAGCACATTAGATAAATCAACATAAAAAACCTTGGACTCAAAAATTGACAGTCTCAAGGCTCCCATATTCAAAGCCTTTTGGGGCTTTTTATAAAGAAAAGAAAACTCTTAAGTATTATGTTTTGGTCTCTAATGGTGTGCAAAGTCTTTTGTTAGTGTTTCGATAACAGAAAATTGGAGCATTTCCTTTCTTTTCCAAAGCTAAGTCACCCATGTGAAGAGAATAAGAATCAGACCACCTTGAGATGAGCCTCTCAAACACGTTTTTAAACTTCCGCTTTTGGCTGTTAATATTAATGTGCATCCTCCTAATCTGCATGTACAAACGATGTGTGGAGACAGATCGGAGGCTAATTGTTTCTGAGTATGAAATGATAAAAACAAGGCTTGTTAAAATGCTACTTCCTGTTCCTCGCTGATTGTGCATCTCTTACATGATCTTTTGTATTTAGGCCACAGTGGGACATGATTTCTGATTTCTTGCTCTCCTTTATATGCAGCTAATCTCATTAGTTCATCAACATCCTATGGAAACAAACCTACACTGTAGCAGCAGCAGGCTGAGGTACCTGTAGGCGAGCGCTGACAGTTGATTATAATTGGGTTGCATCTACCATGTCCAAGCTTTCACATCCCATCAAGAGGAATGGCCTGGGAGGGAGTTAATGCTGCCTCACTGTACGGGCTATAAGAGCACAGTGCACGCTCCTAATGTACCACAGGAGGAACAGTCTGTATAAAAATAAAATACACTTAATGATATTAATTCAGGAGCTGTGCATCCAATACCTGCAGCCAATTCAAGCATGCATTCAGATGTCCCAGGAAGTTACATTTATTTCTAAAGCAACTCACTGTTTCTAGGGTTACAAAAAATGGTCACAAGTCAATTAAAGATGGTGCTCATTTATGCTCAACATTGGACGGAGCCTTTTGTCCATGCTCTGCATCAATTTCATCTGCATTTGTGCATGTTTTCTGAAAGCTTACTGAGACAGACAAACCAAGCAGTACCACCGGAGATTGTGGGGGCAGTGTAGTGTAGTTCAAGCAAGATACTACCAGGGGAGACGAGAAAGTCATTTAAAAAATGACAGAACAGAATGCATTGGTAAAAATTGTTCTCCATCCACACGTCATGACGTGTTTAATGGCCTCACAGATCACCACAATCCTCAATGCGGCCTCCATTCAAAAGTCCATTATTACGACCAGCTCCGACGTCGCCTTGTTTGTTGTTGTCTGAACTTTTGACTCTGCCACATGGAAGTACGTGGGCAGTGACATTCAAACATTTGAAACTAAAGTATTTTCGTACATAAAGGGAGCATAAATGATCCCATAAATCTGATGGGTCATCTGATCACTAAAAACCTTTTTACCAAGTGATTTTTTGCTCAAAACCTTACTTCTTAAACCTGCACTAAGTGATTCCTTTAAGTCACTGGGGGCAGCAGAAACAGTCAACACAATATCAACATCATCACCTTTAAGCTGTCAGTTGATACATTACTATTATAAAAATATCAATTATAGCCAAGTGCCAACAGTGCACAGTGAGAATGTGTCTGCTTGTTTTCAGCGCACAACAATTTGTTTTGACATTTTTCTCTCTATTCAAGTGCAGCAACCAGCCTTAGTCTTTAGACAGAACTGCCTTGAGATATTTATCAGCGTTGAAATGAGAGTAAAGAACAAAAAAAATTTTATCTGAATTTTTTTTCTTTGGCAAATACAGGATACCTTCACCTCTTCAGGCCTTTAAAAATCGAGTGTGTTTCATCTAGGGGTATCGAATGGCATAAAATAGTATATAATATTCATAGCTATGTTTTCAGTCATTTATAATCACCTGAAAATAAGAACTGTTGCAATTCTGTTACCTTAGAATGAGACATTTATGTCTAAGTACAGAGCGGGTCCTCTTCTATGGAGTCTGCCATGTTTCTACAGTAGCCCAACATGGACAAACCAAACAATAGCTCTAAATAGGGCCTTGAGTGTTTTCATGTTAGCCATCGTAGTTCTTCCACATGCATGGCACACAAGAGACGTTTCAGTTCTGCAACCTCACAGCTAGATGCTACTAAATCCTACACACTGGACCTTTAAGTCAAAGAGCAGGAGAAAGAAAACAGCTTACATGTTCACACTGAGGACAGAACCTGTGACGAGGGTTCATATCAAGACATCACTTCACTTTAAGGGGTTGCAAATAGAAAGGTTGGGCAACGCTGCGCTGATGTATCCGGAAACTAGAAACAAACACAAACAGCAGGCACCGACCCAGCCTCCCCCACACTCAGGTTCATCTGCACAAAGTTCAAAGTAAGCCGAACAGCTCAAGAACCAGGACCTGCAACCAACTCGACTACCTGCACTGCACCTCACATTGAGGATTTTCCTGTCTTTAAGTACAAGAGGATAAAACCCATCTGCAGCTATACCGCAGTAACATCTGCACAGCTGCAGCCCTGTCTTGTTAAATTACTCTTTGTCCAATATAAATATGTCTAATAGACTTAGCAAAGGCTGAACTTGACAAGACCCTAAGGAGAGTTTACCGTGTCCTTATTTGATTACAATGCTGCAAGGAAAGAAACTGCTGGGAAAATGCAGCACATGGGGGCCAAAGCAAATAGTTAGTACCATACTGTTTGCAACCATATGTACATTTAAGTCTGGTTGTTCCCTGAAAGACTTTTTATAGATATGACAGACCACTGAAGATGATTTCAAGTAAAAAAGTCTGACATATTTGAAACTAAAGGTCAGATGGCTGCAGGTTTTAAGCTGTGCATTTACTGCTTCCTCATCCTGTTGCAACATGGAACAAGCCTTAAGAGTAACAACTCATGTCTCTCAAAAGCAATAAACTTTTACAGTAAAATAGTATGAGAAAAACAAACAACCATTAAAATTAGCAGCTCCTGATGTGAGAGAATTACTGGTGAAAAAATTACAGATAGTTGCGTCTTCTAAAACTATAACTAAATAAGCTTATCACTGCCATCATCAGGGCACAATGAGCACTCTGTACAATGATGCAATGTTGTTTCCTCACACTGAGGCTGTTACAACCACACTGTACAACAATGTTCCCTCGTGTTCTTCAGGGCTACAGTGAAAACTAACCACTGTCTGGAATCCTACAGAAATTATGCAGTGGAATTTATATGAAACAACAAATTCAGTTTATTGATATAATGGTCGCTCCTAGTTTAATAGTGATGGTGGCAGATGGTCTAAAACTGCTGCAAATACTCAGTGTAGTTAATCACGGAGGAGCGTGTCATTCTGTAAGAAGTTTTTTATACAATCACTCCATCTGTTAAATCAGAGGTTTATTTTTCCTTGTGTTACTTGTCAATTTCAATTGACTGCAGTAATTTCTTGGATGTCGGCAGGGCTGCAGCTAAGAATGATGCGTCCCTGGAGGAATATTGCTTTAGGCCACCTTTATCGTTTTAATACAGTTTGTCAGCTGATGGCCCCTGGAGTCACCACAGTCTTTCACTGTACATTAGTGATGGTAGAGCTTGATTATTTTCATTATCAGTTATTTGTTTAATTAATTTAGCTTGGCTATAAAATGTCTGGAAATAGTGAAAAAAAAAACACGCCCATCATAGTTTGTCAGAATCCAAAGTGACATTCTTAAAATATCATGTTTTGCTGTCCAACATCAAAAACCCCAAAGACATCCATTTAACAAGAACAAAACAAAAAATGACAAAAATAGTAAATCATCCCACAAGAGAATCGAACCCTGTCGCACTCCGAAAGTCGTCGAAAACTGACGCTTGGTCAGAAACTTCCAGCATCAGACACCAACATAAAAAGCCGTCCTTTCGCGTCAGCATGATATGCAGCTGGTCGCCATTATTGTTTAACAGCACCCGGCAGCATCGGGAGGAAACATGGTGCAGGGCTTGACGCTAACTTTTTTCCCAAGGAGCACATGTGCTCCTAAGTTGAAAAAGTAAGGAGCGCACAAAGAACTTTAGGGGCACAATGTAAATCGATCAAATATAGAAAATGTGTTTTCCGTAATAAACGTGATGCAAATAGACATTTACAAGCAAAATTATTTAATGAATTTGTATACAAAATGTACAGAAAGGTAAAATCATCAAGTTTTGAAAAAGTATTGCAATTTAATTTTGTCTTTAATGTTATTATCTTATATATATTATCTTTGCAAAATGATTATCTTATATAATGTTATTACTATCCTAAAATATTCTCCAGGTCCTCTGAAACTCTGCAGGACTTAGTTCCACCCTGCCCAGCAGCGGTACTGTGGCAAACGGTCCCTAACTGCGGGGAGAACGGAGCAGGCTTCCCTGGAGGTCCGCCACTTAACCCAGTCCGTCTCCTCTGCCACACTTTGTCTTATTTCCACCCTGCCGACAGCCTGGCAGTGGAGAACGGTCCCTAACTACAGGGAGAATGAAGCAGGCTTCCCCAGAGGTCCGCCGCTTAACCCGGTCCGTCTCCTCTGCCACACTTTGACTTATTTCCACCCTGCCGACAGCCTGGCAGTGGAGAACGGTCCCTAACTGCGGGGAGAACAGAGCAGGCTTCCCCAGAGGTCCGCCGCTTTTCCCGGTCCGTCTCCTCCACACTTTGACTTATTTCCACGCTGCCCAGCAGCAGTAGCTTGGAGAACGGTCCCTCACTGCGGGGAGAAGGCTTCCCCGGAGGTCCGCCGCTTAACCCGGTCCGTCTCCTCCGCCACACTTTGACTTATTTCCACCCTGCCGACAGTGGGACTTATATTAATTGTGCCGACAGTGGCTTGGAAAACCGCCCATAACCGTGTCACATGGGGAAGAGGGAAGAGGGAAGGCGGCTGGAGTTCCTCCAACATTTGCGGTTAGATTATCATATTTTTTTATTGACAAAAATATAGGCTGCTTCGGCTGATTTTTTTATGCGCACAAGTGCCCCTAAATATTTTTTACAGTTCGCACACACCTATTTTTAGTTGCAAATGTGAGTGAAACGCTCACACTGTTGGTGGTGGGACAATAACGACAAACACCGCGAGAGTAGGTGGTCAAAGAACCACTGACTTTCACCCAGGAGGCCAGTGTTCACTTCCTGTGTGATTGTAAAGCCAGACCCGGTACTTTTTTCCTAAACCCAACCGCGTGCATTTGTTGTTGAACAAAAAAAAATGTCTATTTGCAGTGCTGTTTGAAAGAGACTGTATGCAAACTGTACATTTCCTGTGAAAATGGAAGTGTATTTTGAAAACAGACAATGCGCGTAACCGGCTAAAGTTTACACAGTATCCCAGAAAGTCAACAACCAACACACAACGCAGGGTACCTTGCATTTCGTATCTGGACGTGGGGAGTCCATGACCAAACGTCGATATGTGACGAGGTCAGAGTGAGAGAACTTTTTGCTTAAAGTGGTCAACACAATTAGCCAATTTCAAAATAGTTGTTGATTACGTTTCAGTTTTGGAATTAACAGACTCGCTCTGTAGCACAGGTCATGCTGGTGTACTTCAGTTAAAAGTGTGTCAACACCGTGAGATGAAAAATAGCAGGATTAAACCTCAAGCTAGCTCGCTATAAACCATTAACCTCAACTAATAACTCAGTTGGTGAAACTGGTTTGTCTCTTTGGCAAAAGTTGGACAAATAAAAAACAAATCTACCTGCCAGTTACTCAAAGTCATACAGACTTTTCTGATGTAAAATTTAAGGCCAGTATTTTGGGCTGATCCAGTGTAGCAGGTTAATATCTAAGCCAAGACTTTCTCTTCCATATGGTGGTCACAGCTAATCTCTATAAGCAGATATCAGATGATAGCCTATGACTTCCAAGACTGCGTTTCAGCCAATGCATTCCACCTCTCCATAGAGACCTGCCATTCAAACGTGATTGGTCAAAACCAGAACACTTCCGATACCAAAATCTTGTTCTGTCTCCTACAGATATCTTAAAATTTGGGGTAAAATCACGCTTCACTAAAGAAAGGAAATGGCTTGACTTATAAATACCGAACATTAAAGCTATTTATTTAACATTAGCTGAGTTAACTCTGATCTTTAATGAAGAAGCTGTCAGTAGAGAGAAAAATAAAATTCAGATTTTCTCTGTTTTGACAACGATGTATAAACCAAGTCTTCTGCAGCGGGTCCAACAATTAACCGGTCCAATCCAACACTAATGGATTTCACTCATTTCTAAGAAACACTTAAAGATGACATGAAGATGACAGAACGGCACACATTATTGGTGTTAATTGGTTGAACACAAATTAAACGTTATTCTTGTGCGTGTCAATAAAACAATATGACAGAAGACTCGTTTCAAAAAGAGACCAGGTGTCATGGTTTACTTGAGCTTTGGGTACAGTCAAGACAGACTTTGATCAGTGTGACACAAGACCAGCTCCACAACACCCCCCCCCCCCCCCCGACATGTGCTGGTGTGAGAATTACCCTCAAAGGCAGAAAGGATCCTTCTTGTATTCAGTGAGCAGCTCTGACACTACGCTGTCTGGGCGAGCTGAGGGATGAAGTTAAACCACACAAGGATCAAGTAACAGGACACACTATGAATAGAGAAACATTCAGTCTACTTACAGGATCGGGACAGTCAGGTGTGTAAAGCTCTGTATAAAACTATACATTCTGTGTGGAGGGGCTGTCAGAGCTACAAACAGCTAATTTAATCAATTTAATTCCTCCCAGATAATTGAATTCATAATTGCTAAGGCCATTTAGCATCTGAGGATGGCTGTGGCTTTAAGGCATTGACATTGTGTGAAAACAATTAAAATGGCAATGTCCAAGTAGAAATGATGACATGTGTGCTCCAGTTAGAAATAAAAAGAAGGAGAAGGCTTGCTATAGATTAAAGCAGGGTGTGACAGTTCATGTTTGGTAAAGGCTACTCTACTTGCAAAGCAATTATTCTGCAGAGCATCCAAAGGGCAGCCATCAGTCTGCGCCTGGCTCACTTTTTATTTCCTCCACGCTGCTGAAGTGAGTGGCCAGCTCCTGCAACACGGCTGTCCTGCCCAGGTGATCGTTCCTCCTCTTCTCCATGATCATGTCCTCCAAACTCTGAAACTCCAACACGTTCGAGTGTTTGTCCGACATGAAGATTTTCAACCTGTAGGGCTGCTTGCCTATCCGTATCTCCCCGCCCATTTTGAACTCCCTCTTGCCGAACCTGCACCAGGCGGCAAAGCACTCGGAGTTCCTCCAGCTCAGCTCTCGGTCCTTTAAGCCCACTTGCTCCATCGCGTTCTGCACCACCACGTCCGGACCCAGAGCTTTGAATTTGTACAAGTCGTTCACAATCCTACACCTCCTCCCCTGACTGGCGTCTGTCAAAAAGCTGTTTTTCACCTCAGCTCTGTGCAGGTGCACCACCTGGAAGTCCCCCACGTACACAGCCCAGTGCGGGAACTGACCCGTTGCCACAAACTCCACAAGGTCACCCGCTTTGCATTTGTTGAGTAGATTCTCCGGGGAGTAAACCTCCAGGCTGGCAGACTTGACGCTCTTCTCGTAAATGCATTCATCTCTGTTATAGACGGCGCACTCCACCTCGTCGCGCTGGTCGTATTGTTTCTCTTCCTGATTCGGGTCCTTATCGGTGCCATCGACCGCGCAGCCATCCTCCAGCTCGTCGTCGTCGTTAGAAAAGATGTACGAGACGCCAATCCGTGGACCGTCCTCCGTGTCCACTCCGTTCGGGTCCACTGTGGGAACTTCTGCGTAACTTAAATGTGACAGCTTGTCCATCTGGTTCCCCATGCCGCTCCTCACCTCAGGTAGCAGCCTGTGTAATACGATCTGATGCCGAGCGCTGTTACCGCTCGCCAAACATCACCACCATCTGCCACAAAACCTTACAGGCTCAAACTTCCTTCTCCCTGCCGTCCGACAGGGTTTTTATCCAAATTACGCATAAGAATATCTCCGTGGTGTGACAGCTGGGATAGCCTGTTAGTGCCCCATCAACAAGTGGAGTTGGGAGGAGAATAGAAACTGGTTTGGAGAATTATTCGTCAGGTGTAGCTTCCTAGACTCACCTGCTGTTTCCCTGCGTAAAGTTCCGTCACAGCAATGAGAGTTAAAATCCAAATCCTCGATACACAGAGCTGCCCGTGTGTTTGTCTACACCGTAGGTGAAGTAGTCCTCTGTGCTGACGGCGAATACACTGCGCATTGTGCAGCAGAGATCCATCCGGCTGATCTGGGGCTCGGCATCGCCACAGCGACTCTCTCCAGCTACACACAGCCCTGCGTTTAAAGCGGAAGTGCGCGTAATTTCATCACCGCAGCTTTTATATCCGCTCCTTAACTCTGGAGCAAGACTTAAAGATACGTTTGTCTGAACAGCTTTGAGCATAAAACTTTTTTTCTATTTGGCTTTAATTCAAATGAAATACCAAACTTGATGTGTGGAGTAAATTTTCTGCTACTTTTCTCTAAATACTCTCATAATGCAGGCTATATTTTTACTGAGGGTTTACATTAATAAATGATTTAGGATTTTTTAAAATTAATTTAAATAAATAATTTTATCATTTTGTAATTTATTTTGTTAGTTTTCTGTATTTTATTTTTTCAGTTTTCCAGTTTTAGTTTTTTTTTTTAATTACAATTTTTTAAATCTTTTTTCTTTAGTTATTTTTATATTTTCTTAGTTAGTTTTTAACTTTATTTTGTTGGTTATTTTTCCATTTTATTTATTGATTAATTTATACGGTCTTTTCATTGTATTTTATAGTATGTAGATTTTTATTTTAATCATTCATCTATTTTGGTAATGTCATTCCTTTTATGTGTTACTTTTTGGTTTATTTATTGATTTATTATGAGGTCTTTTTTTATTTAATCGATTTATTAAAATTTTATTTATCCATCTTTTTGAGTTGTTTGTGGTCATTTAATCATATACTGTTTTTTGTGTTATTTATTGATTTATTATGATATTATATATGATATTATTATATTTAGTTGAATATTTTTATTGTATCTATCTATTATCTATTTTAGTTAGTGTCGTCCATGTTATTTTATGTGTTTTTTGTATAGGCCTATAATTTATTATTTTTATGTTATTTATTCATCTATGTTTGTTTTGTCATTGTTTTCTCTTTTGCTTTTGTTTTATATATTGATTGATTTATGTAGTCATTTTATTTCATTTTAATGTATTTATTCATGTTGCTTTTATCTGATTATATTTTTTGTAAATCGCTCTGTGATTGCAAAGTCAGTACGTAGAAAAATGCTGAGTTAGCAGACCTCCATCCTGGATTTAGTAGCTGAATGTGGCCCCTTTTTCAAATTACAACCCAGTGAGGAGGACGGTGAGGGTCCAACATCTGCGGGTATTTTACTGTTTCGACCACCTGTCTGTCCTTGAATGAACTGAAGCTGCGCAGTCATTTGCTCCCTCTCCATCTCCTGGTGGGACCATAATGTCTCCATTACGTTTGTAGTGGTTTGTGGCCTGCCTAGACTCGCTCGCAGTTATGGGCTATTTTCTCACCACTGTATCCCACAGGCAAGGGGAATGTGCTCAGTATGCCCCAAAAATGGCACACGCTGCAGCAGCCTCCGTGTGAAAACACCTGTCCTGGAAATGGTATGACTGTCAGTGAGAGACGGAGAGATGCTGTGGGGTGTGAGCCTGTTTGACAGGCTGGAAATAGAAACAAATGTTCACATCTGTGAAAGACAGAGACACAAATTTAAAAAAAAGAGCAGATGAACCTGAGTTCGACCCCAACACTGAGCTGAGTAGCCTACCCACTGGAGGGACCGATTACAAACTGACTGCAAAGTCATCCAGCATAGCAGATATGAAATAGAGGACGTGTCTCCACAGAAAAAAATGTCTCCTTCTGATCCAGTCATCTAGTTTAAACAGGCAGAATGGCCTCGTTGGCCACAGGGGACCCAGCAGATTAGCATGGAGGCTTTTGGGCAGCACTCCTTAAGACTATCAGGTTAATTAAGAGACTGAGCTTTCTTTGAGCTGCACAGGATCACACTGTGTGATTTCCAACTTTGACTAATCCAGATTGAATGTTTTCCCTTGTTAGCAGGATAAAACCCAGGTCACAGGGTTCAAATCAAATGTCCTCATAGGTTTTCAGGTCAGGACAGAGCACGGCAGAAATTAATACATATACTGGGGGGGCATGTTCCCCAAAATATTCAGATGTACCCCAAATTTCCCCCTACCTGATATATTGATTAAAAAATTTTAAAGAAAAACAAACTGCTGTGCTCTAAAAGGCAATCACACATCGCCATCCAAAAATAATTATTAGCAAATTATCATAAATAAACATAACAAATTGCTATTATTATTACCTCCAGTTTTAGTATTACAGTGTACTGCAGCTCTTTATTTTATTACTTTAAAATGTATTAAAAAGTGGAAAACTAGAATGTAATGAATGTATGACTGTTACGTGGGCTATACTACTGTATAAAGTATACAGTACAGGCCAAAAGTTTGGACACACCTTCTCATTCAATGCGTTTTCTTTATTTTCATGACTATTTACATTGTAGATTCTCACTGAAGGCATCAAAACTATGAATGAACACATGTGGAGTTATGTACTTAACAAAAAAAGGTGAAATACCTGAAAACATGTTTTATATTCTAGTTTCTTCAAAATAGCCACCCTTTGCTCTGATTACTGCTTTGCACACTCTTGGCATTCTCTCCATGAGCTTCAAGAGGTAGTCACCTGAAATGGTTTTCCAACAGTCTTGAAGGAGTTCCCAGAGGTGTTTAGCACTTGTTGGCCCCTTTGCCTTCACTCTGCGGTCCAGCTCACCCCAAACCATCTCGATTGGGTTCAGGTCCGGTGACTGTGGAGGCCAGGTCATCTGCCGCAGCACTCCATCACTCTCCTTCTTGGTCAAATAGCCCTTACACAGCCTGGAGGTGTGTTTGGGGTCATTGTCCTGTTGAAAAATAAATGATCGTCCAACTAAATGCAAACCGGATGGGATGGCATGTCGCTGCAGGATGCTGTGGTAGCCATGCTGGTTCAGTGTGCCTTCAATTTTGAATAAATCCCCAACAGTGTCACCAGCAAAACACCCCCACACCATCACACCTCCTCCTCCATGCTTCACAGTGGGAACCAGGCATGTGGAATCCATCCGTTCACCTTTTCTGCGTCTCACAAAGACACGGCGGTTGGAACCAAAGATCTCAAATTTGGACTCATCAGACCAAAGCACAGATTTCCACTGGTCTAATGTCCATTCCTTGTGTTTCTTGGCCCAAACAAATCTCTTCTGCTTGTTGCCTCTCCTTAGCAGTGGTTTCCTAGCAGCTATTTGACCATGAAGGCCTGATTGGCGCAGTCTCCTCTTAACAGTTGTTCTAGAGATGGGTCTGCTGCTAGAACTCTGTGTGGCATTCATCTGGTCTCTGATCTGAGCTGCTGTTAACTTGCGATTTCTGAGGCTGGTGACTCGGATGAACTTATCCTCAGAAGCAGAGGTGACTCTTGGTCTTCCTTTCCTGGGTCAGTCCTCATGTGTGCCAGTTTCGTTGTAGCGCTTGATGGTTTTTGCGACTCCACTTGGGGACACATTTAAAGTTTTTGCAATTTTCCGGACTGACTGACCTTCATTTCTTAAAGTAATGATGGCCACTCGTTTTTCTTTAGTTAGCTGATTGGTTCTTGCCATAATATGAATTTTAACAGTTGTCCAATAGGGCTGTCGGCTGTGTATTAACCTGACTTCTGCACAACACAACTGATGGTCCCAACCCCATTGATAAAGCAAGAAATTCCACTAATTAACCCTGATAAGGCACACCTGTGAAGTGGAAACCATTTCAGGTGACTACCTCTTGAAGCTCATGGAGAGAATGCCAAGAGTGTGCAAAGCAGTAATCAGAGCAAAGGGTGGCTATTTTGAAGAAACTAGAATATAAAACATGTTTTCAGGTATTTCACCTTTTTTTGTTAAGTACATAACTCCACATGTGTTCATTCATAGTTTTGATGCCTTCAGTGAGAATCTACAATGTAAATAGTCATGAAAATAAAGAAAACACATTGAATGAGAAGGTGTGTCCAAACTTTTGGCCTGTACTGTATATGTTAGGCTGTGTCATTAAAGTGTCATGAAAAAGTTAAGAGAAAAGTGATATCATTATGCTGGCTCCCTTAAATGGCACTCAGTTATCAAAACTTTTAAGAATCCCTGATCAGAGATTTTGGTTTCAAACGGCTCTAAAATGGTCACTTTAGCTGTTAGGTTTTACAACTACTGGTATAATTTTTTATTTATCCGCTATAGATTTTTAGCTCAACTCATCTACCGGATTGCGCCAAATTTTGTACAGACATTCATCGTCCCCAGATGATGTATCCTAATGACTCTGGTGACCCCCCACTTTTCCTCCTGCACCACCACAGGTTGACATTTGTGGTCCTGAGCAGTGACGGACTCAGGATGTTTGAAGGGCAGGGGCAAAAAGGAAAAAAAGGCACCTACTGCATGACATGGGGACAAGAGGGCAGCCAAAAGGGCACATCCACTCGTTTTCATCATTCCAGAGGGCAGCTGATAGGGCACATTCTCTCATTTTCACGTCTCAAGAGGGCACTTTAGCGCAGCGTTTTCAACCGAGGCGGCACCAGGGGGGGTGGTCGTGCATTAACAACAAACAAAACTTATTTTAAGTCAAAGCATGATGTATTCCGATTTTAGCATTTAGTTTAAAATGGGTCTATTTCTAAGTCCAGCCTCATTGAGCTGCTAGCATAGCTGTAGTTTTGTCTCCTTTGGCAGTACAGATAACTATTTATAAGTTAGGTTCAATACAAACATGGGCATCTATGTCAGCCTACACTAAGAGAGATAAACTGCTGCAGAATGAACTGACGCCATAATGATGCAACACAATTCAAAGGAACATTATCTAAGATGTTGCACTTACAGTTTTACTTGAAACGATGATAAAGCACAATAAAAGAATTCAGCGTTCAGCTACACTGGCCTCTCTCAGTGCTCGAGAGGCAGGTATAGCTGGCCTTTCCTCAGCTTTGGCTCAGGTCTACAGTACATACAGTATGTACTGTGTATGTGTAGAGTTTTTTTTCTATTCACAGCTTTTCTGCCATTTCAGCCTGAAGCCTCACAGCAGTCCCAGTTTGACAATGCATGTGATGCAAGTCAAAAATAACAAATGTGCAGGATGGATTCAGCAGATGTATTACACCTTTCCCAAGCATCAGTGCAGGGCTGTGGGTGTTAGGAATGAAATGAACTGTTAGAGTGGTGACATGCAGCCCATTTGACCGCCTCTTGGAGCGTCATATCCTCCGGTGGCATGACCCAGTTTATGCCCCTGGTGCCCCCCGGTGACACACTGTAATTTGCGGTGCTGGGAAATTACTGGAGCAGGGAGGCCTGAGAGACATAGTCAATTAGGCGGGGCTGCACCTGTCCAGTGGGGGCACAGCCAGCCACAGACTGACACCTTAATCTTGCTCCCAAAAATGTGGGTTTTTCATAGCTTTTTAAAAAGCTTTTACATCCATGTATGAGACTTTGTTTTTCAGCTAAGTGCTCATTTAAATCTACAAGGATGGGTGAACAAGTGTATACTTGAGGCAGATGGACAGAGCATCCGGACCGCTGCGTCTTGCACACCATCTGTTCCACCTGGCTAGGAAAACATCTACTGAGTACGGCTTAATATCGTGTAATGTGATTGGCTACAATTCAGAGCCAGTAGGGACTGAAATCAGTGATACAAAAACCTCAAAGTAGAGATCAGGGGGAAAACGACACAGAGAGACATTTTCACGGAGGAAAAAAAACAGTTTGATCTTATTACATATTTATTTATATTTTCATATACTTTTTACATATTTATTTGTAATAATAACATGTATCTGGAGCAGAGGGGAGGTGGAGCAAGGATGGAGGAAGGGCATGTTGAAGGAATGTCACTTTCTTCTTTTTTTTTTAACCCATTTAATTACAAGAGCATCATTATTATTAACTCACTCAATGATATTCACAGTCCCATTAAACAAGCTACAACAAAGATTCCTAAAATAGAGGCTGACATATAAAACTAGCATTTTTTTTTAAACACTGTGGTGGATGTGTACCTTGGGGACGATGGGGGGGTGACCGAGCACTGCAACTAGATAACAGACAGGCAGGAGTAGGGGTCAGGGTCTTATTGTGAAAGCTAGGCGTGTATGAAAACACACCAAGAGTGAGATGTACAATACACACGCATACACAACATACACACAACAGTTTCTACAGTCAACATGCTTCATCGGGACCTCATGTTAATCTTTTTTTCTTCTATGTCAGCATCATGTTATTAGAAACAACCACAAGTGGGTCCAAAGCTGCAGGAGGCAGATTCCTTCAAAATAAAATAAAAAATAAAAATCAACAAAATAGGTTAGCACTCTAAATGCAATAAAAAATACTCTATATTCTTGGAGCCACACTGAAAATTCATGACAGACTTCAGATACTTTTTGGGCCATCATATCTCTGAAACGCTGGGCAAAGCATTAGCATTTCTGTCCCATGGGTCTGTGACAGCCTTCACAGCGACGCTGCCTTCGCCTCTCTAGACTACAAACCCCATTTTTCAAAACATGGTGTAAACAGAATCCCTTGGAGAGTGTGGTGGGCTGGCCAAGAGTGCACTGCACTGCACTGCACACAAACTGGAGTTGATCCAGGGAGAGATACTGGCAGGCAACTGTGGCAACAGGCCTGGGTCAGACACACAGACCTGACTGTTCCCGTTCTATACAATTAGGTACACTTGGCTGATCTTGTCGAATTCTTGAACAGGGTGACGGCTGGTAGTTTGTGGCCTGATGCTGTTGATTCTATTGGTTACAGACACTCAAATGTGCATAAATCATTTGTATAATCTAAAAAAAAGGCAAATAAACATAAGTAAATCAAATCCGGAGATCTGATCAAAGACCTGGTAGTTTCTGATTGGCTGACAGTGATTAGGCAGCAAAGTAATAGGAAGGACAATAAAGCAGAAGATTTAAAAAAAAAAAAAAAATACACAGGAAAAGAAAACGGTCTTTGGTGTTCTTGTGTACTGAAGAAGAAAGATAACAAAGAATAAAAAAGCTGCAGTTTCTCTGATGCCCCGTCGGTTTCCAGGAGGAAACACTGTCTTGTGGTGAACGTGAGCTCTACTGTATGTGCGTACTACAAGGGATCCAATGTTTTTTAAAAAAAGAAATTACATGACATTACTTCATCTGCAGGTTTAGAGAAACCCCGCACAGTGCAAATAATAAATGCCCCCAATATTGATTACAAGTAAAGAGGAAAGTATTTCTTTTATGGTACGAGTTGTGCAACAGTATCATGCATCAGATCACCTAACGTGAGACAACACAGGGAGGCAGCGGGGTCTGTGTCTGGAGTCCAAAAAAGTTGGTCCTACAATATGCATATTGTCAAATGATTCCTGAAGATGTCTGTTCAACACTTTGTTTATTTTGTGGGTCGATTTAAGAACATCTATACAATTAATAACCACTTTACACTCCGCTCTGAAGGATCACAGAACATCCATTGATTGAAGGGTGGGGTGGGAGGGGAAGTCAGTGGAGAACAGCGTGCGTGTGTCCAGTTAAATGGTCTTCCAGGTTATATGCTGTTTACCTGCATCACTGTTATATACTGTGATAATAGCACCACTCCAACAGTTAACACTGCCTTGCTACGAATATGAGGAATCACAGAGGGGAACATCAAGGAGGGGAGGGGTCAAACTAGTGTTGGCAACACTGTCAGAAGATGATTCCTCATACAGTAGGTGAATGAAGTGCTGGCGGGGCTAATTTTCCCATGATACTGATAGACAAGATGCAGAGCTGGACCTTGAATAACATTTTCCTCAGAGAGAGGGTGGTCCTTTTCGATGAGATGACATTTCGCCTCCTGACCAAATCTGGAAGTTTTCTGGAGGGGGAGGGGGCTTATGAAGGTTGGTCCTTCTGCAGAGCTGAGATGTCCAGAGGAGGAGGGGCCCGCCCGCTCCACTCCCTCAGCTGCCCGTCCTTGAAGAGAAGGTTAAGGGCAGGCAGGGGGACACCGGACTCCGCCGGGGGCTGACTGAGAGGGTTCGACACGCCGCTGTCCAGGTCAGAGGGCTGGGCGCCGTCCTGCCAACACAGGGCAAATGTCACAGATCACAACTCCAGGTAGAGCGGATGATATGTAGGACAAGGATACATTTCTCTGGGACACAAAAAGTTGGGCCAGACTGAAAACTCAAAGTACAGGTCAAAATATTTATTTCTCAAAAATGGTTTGTCGCTGATGTATGTTCAAGTTTTCATTTTTCTCATCAGTTTTTTTTTTTTAATTAGTTATTTGACGCTACAAATAGAAGGTCTGACGTCATGACTGGCAGCTGTGTGTGTCAACTGGTGTGCTCGTGATCAGTGGCGCTGCTCTCAATTGGTCAGACAGGTTTATGGGCAGAACTTGATACTGAAGAGAGCACAAGATGGCAGCGGCCGTATGCAGGATTTTTTGGCTTCTTTTTTGTACAGTGGGAGGAGGTGGAGACGTGCTGTCTATTTTTATAAACAGTCAGTAAATCGTGACTTAAATTAATATTTTACCTACAATATGATCATTTGTATGTCAGTTGGGGGGGGGGCATTCCACAATTTAGGCGCTATAGTCTGGAAAGCACGATCACCATGAGTCACAAAGTGAGTGTGAAGAACTGACAGAAGTAACTGTTCTGAGGATCTGAGTGTCCGATTGGTGCTACAGAGTTGGAGAAGGCTACATATATAGTCAGGGGCTTGGCCATGTAGCGCCTTAAAAGTTAACAGCAGCACCTTAAAATAGACCCGGAATTGAACTGGCAACCAGTGTAAGGAGGAAAGAATTGGAGTAATATGGGATCTTCTGTTGGTTTTGGTGAGAAGGTGGGCAGCTGCATTTTGGATAGTTTGGAGGTTAATGGATGATGCGTTCATGCAAGTGAAGAGTGCGTTAGAGAAGTCTAAGCAGGAACTGATGAAAGCATGAATTATCATTTCTAATTCTGCCTTGGTCAATGATCTTAATTTGGCAATCTTCCTAAGTTCAGAGAAGCATGATCGTGATATCTGGCTGATGTGTTGATCTAGAGACAGTGCTTGGTCAAAAATAACACCTCTCCACAAATTCATCTTAACATGGAGAGAGTATTTATATATAGGTATGCAAATGATTTTGTGGGTGAAGTATGCATCAAAACTTTGTTTATAAAATCTACAGAAAGGCTGAAGAGGCTCAGTTACATCAGGAAGTTTTGTGACACAAAAGAGATCCTATGTTCAAATGTTAAATTAAAACTACATATTCACCATGTCCTTCCCCTTCCTATTAAATTGTTTTTCTATTAAATTTTCCGCTCTACCCAATCGTCTTGTTTTTCTCTTCTCCCTTTCCTCACCCTCACACACATCCTCGCAGAGTGACACGACAAACCAAAACATTTGCAAATCAACAGAACGCCTCATTTCAATCTCGACTCCACTTGCACATAACCCTGTGTTACGGCACTCAATTTCAACTATGATAATTTCCTTGCATTTTTTGTTTTGTTTGTTTGTTTGTTTCCTCCCGTGTCCTTCTTTCGTTCCTGCTTCGACTTCCAGGACACAACAAGTACAAATGTAGCCTGGGAACCAGACGAATCCATGAGCTCAAGTTTTATTTGCTTTGGCAGATAACTGCATTTGCAATTTGGTCCTTCAGCAAAACAATATGAAAAACTTGATAAATCAAACAAGACTTTAATTGTTATATTCACCTTTAGTTTGAGGACTATTCTCAAACTGACTGTGGGTCATCTAATGATAAATTATCTTTATGGATGTGATATATGAAATGTGTAGCATCCAAATACCTACTGAATAAAGATTAAAGAAACAGCGTGTAAGATTCAGGGGGATTTAGTGGCATCTAGGGGTGACGATGGCAGATTGCAAACAGCTGAAACTTCCTTCTGCTAAATTCTTTCAGTGTTCAGTGTTCAGGATGAAGGATAGGATCCATTTCTTCCAATATCTTCCCCCTAAATCCCACACAGAGAATCTTTAACTGATTGGTGCCAGATTAGTATACTGTATTATTTAATCATTACTGATTCAAAACTAAAGGTTTTATGAAATAGCTGCAGAGAGCAGCCATGGTGGTTGGTAATTGTTTTGCATCTGCTATTTTAAAATTATCACTTAATTATCTCATTATCTCAAGATTAAAATACACCATAGTGCTGCTCATATTTATTCTCTAAGCCTGTTATTCAAGCTGAAATATTTAATCACACTGTTTTCTCATGTGATGTGTGTTAATATCTCATTATGTACAGATAATAAATTTATGGTTTTGCCACACATTTTATTTCACGCTGTGTAATAGCTGTGTGTAATATCCTTTCTTCTCTTCTCTCTCACAGTGCTGTACTGAAGAGATTCTTGCATCTACGCCAAATTAAACCAACAATTCTACTAGATACGTTTATAAATTATTAAACAGTCTTTGATTATTTCAAGAGACTCTTTCCTGAATGCTGATATTTTTACTCCACATTTTCTTTTCTGTTCCTTTCTGCAAATATTCTCAAGTGGCAACCTGAGGAGACATTTGCAAAGTGAGCAGAGCAGCAGCAGCAGCGGAGTGTCGTTACCTGGAATGACTGAACGAAGCTCAACACCTTCAGCGATAGCTTTCGGCTCGAGTGAAGAAGCTCTTGAAGGCTGTAACAACAACAAAGCTCAAGTCTAGCGCAGCAACAACACATCTTTACACTTTTCTCAATGCTTCTTTTTTTAAAGTGAAAACTTTGAGCATGCTGGGTGGGGTTTTTCTTTTGTACCTTTCGTTGCTGCAGAGTTTGTGCGAGGCGATTTTTCGACACACTTTGCGGTTGAGCTCGGAGCTGAAGAGGGGCATGCCGAAGCACAGCTCAAGAGGGACCCACTCGTCTTCAGATGAAAGGGCTGAAAGAAAGGGATTGGTGAGGGAGAGGAGAGGTGATGATGATACATTACAACATGAGACACAACACCATAAACACCTCTTTCGACCCTCAAACATCTGATTAAGTTACCTTAAGGTATTCTAGGAGAAAAGGAGATAAATATATAGAAAACACTTGACTCACTGTCTGTCTTTACTTTGCCATCCCCGTTGTTTTCTTCTGTCACAAGCTCAAAGGACTCAGTGCTGCCATTAGTGTCCAGGCCTCCACCTAGATGGGTGTCCCCTGCAAGAAAAGCAACAAATCTCCATCAGCATTACAGCACAGAAAAGTTGTTTCACAGCTACATTTCACGCACAACTTCTTCAGTCAACTAAAAACAAATGTGTGCATTAACGTCTATGTTAAACAAAATATGTGATCACTCATGTCAGCAACATTCGATCAGTAAATCTCAAGGTAAAGGCTAACACTGTTCGATCCATGTCCATTAGCAAAGGCTATCACAATCAGGAGCACAATTATGCGGACAAACAGAATAATTAAACTGGACTGTGAGCAATCTTTATCTAATTTGCACCAGCAGTGCCACAGGACATTGTTGCTAATTCAACTATATGTCTTGTCTCTCACATACAAACATCTGCATAGGCACACAGTGGAAAAAAAAAAGAGCGTGCCCTACCTCTGCACTCGGTGCTGTCGCTGGCCCTGCGACGGTGCCTGTTGTTGGAGTTGAGCATGGTGATGTAGCCGCACTGATGCTCCAGGTCCACGTGCTCCCTCAGCTTCAGCAGCGCTTTGTGCACACACATGTTGGAGTAGGAGAACTCTGCACAGGAAGGAGAGACGACACAAGAGTGGGAGCGATGCTTCAAGTGCAGCACTCAAACTGATGAACAAGACTCTGTTGATACTTCTATAAAAGTAAGAGCTTGGCTTTTTTTGAAGTGGAGTTGTATGATGTAGGTTTTCTTGAAACATCAAAATAAATCACTAATAGCAAATGCACAGGAAGAAAAAAACATTGGCGGTGACACAGAAGAGTAAAAGTTACCCATAGGTTATAGACATATGACAGAGCGACTCAGTTAACCTGTCTGACTGTTATCCATTCACTTTCATTTTTCAATCAGACTAATGACAGGTTGCCAGATTTTCTAATAGAGTTGTACAGTATGAGGTACTTATCCAGGGTCAGTGTATTACATACAGTAGATGGTGGTCAGCATGCCCCCAGTGTGGGGAGCAGGAAGGAGTAATGCCACATAAGCTAAACTGCTGTGGACAGGGCAGCAGCAAAATATATTTTAGGCACCTTAAAACAACATCAGTATCAGTTTAGATGCACTGTTTATTTAGAATATTTTCCCCGCCTTACCTTGCTGTCAAACAGAACTGAAGCCGTTATATCGCTTTCTTCAAAGCCACCAGACTCCCGTGAGAATAACAGTAATTTTACCTTGCAGAACACAGGAGCTGCTGGTCTACTGCTGCCTCGATTGGTTAGTTTGTTTGTGTCTCTTTGGTGTTTTAAATGGCTAGTTTGGACTCTACAAAGGCACACAGTAACACAAACAAAGTAACTAATCGAGGCAGCAGTAGACCAGCAACTCCTGTGTTCTGTGAGGTAAAATTACTGTTTTGTCAATGGAGGCTGGTGGCTTTCAAGAGAGCACAGATAAGAGCTTCAGATCCCCGTCAGAAAGGGCTGTCGGACAGCAAGGTAAAGCAGTGAAAATATTCTAAATGTAGCGTACACTTAAACTAATATTGATGTTTTTTGCTGTCAAACCCATCCACAGCAGAATATTGCTTAGTTACCGTGTTAATACTCTTGCCTGCATCTCCAAACTGACGATGTGCCGACCGACATCTACTGTAGGTAACACACTCACTACAGATAAGTAACTCAAAAAACCCCACCTCTAAAAATCTGAACTATCCCTTTAATATCTGTGTGACACTTCATTCATGTAAAATCTGTTTCTCCACGGGATGTAATATTGTGACAGCACATGTATTAGAGGGGATGAGTGTTAGTGCTAAGCTTCACACACAAATTCACAAGAGAAGGATTTGAGGGGATTCAAATCCTTTTTATGATGTTTGATGAGTTAAAACCCTCAAAGCCAAAAACTGAATATTTGAGTCACCAGAGAAAGGAGCGCAGCTTGACTGAGGTTGTGTTAATCATTTATGCTCAACGTGGCAGTGACAGAACACTAATATTGATATTATGAGTGTTATTATATTATCTGTTAATAAATTAATCCTGGTGTTTGCCCAAGAAAAATATGGCTTTACCTTCCTGACCGTGAAGTCAAGGAATGCGAACAGCAATAAAAGGTGAATGACAAGGTAAGCCATTTCTTTCTAAGATAGCTTATACTGATTTTCAGTGGTTTTGAGGCCTTTTTTTTTTTTTTTGAGTGAACGACACCGGCTTAAAAACAGCACTGTGACTGAAGCAAAATCACTGTTTAACATTCTCTTTTAAAGTGTAATTAGACAATTATTCAGTTTTGTTTTTATACAATATGTTACTCATAAGACCTTGTAAATAAATAAAGCTTTAGGACTTGCAATGAATTACTTTGACTTCATTTGTCACATGAAGTCACAAGAACTTCTCACTGATGTTATCCACATATAAGAACTCACCTCCTTTCAGATCTTCTGCATCAAAGGGGAACGGGATGTGAACTGTTTCTCCATGGCCGTGTATACCGTGACCCTGATGGTGACACACACGCACATACAGTACAGTTTATATATGTTATTACTGAAAACACAGAGAGTAAATACGTAACATTACACGATGCAATATTCACAAGTTAAATTTCAAGCGACTGAGCCAATACAAAGGCAACTTAATGTGTGTGTTCACCTGGATTAGTACAGCAGAGTGTGTGAGGGCATCGTTAAGCATGGTAAGCACATTGGACGTAGGCACGACTCCAGGGTCATGACCCCAGGAGGTGATCAACAACCTGTCGTAGGTCTGGACAGAGAAAAACAGGTCAAGGAAAGGATTCTTCCGCAGTCGCTGATCACTGAAACTGTGGTGCAAAGGTGCGAGGCATCATGGGAGTACAAAAGCTCACCACTCACCCCACTGAGGAGTGATAAATAATGAAAGAATGTATTTAATGTAATATGAAGACTCTTGACACAAGGTAGAGGGAAATGCTTTAGTACCTCTGTCCTCTAGAAACAATAACAAACATACATAATCTCAGTTCAAAGAGAGGAAACATCACTCCACACTCACTCAACTTCTCAACCTTTCACTATGTTAACTATTAACTGATTAAAATAATTAAACCTCCACCCTGCGGCTGATTTTACATGTCATGACACTCACATGGCTTTCCCTAACTGAGTCATCGCTGTTCCACAAAATTAAGGTGTTGTTTTATTCTTTTCTAGTTTCCACTCTCAAAGTAACTAAGGAGTAAATCCCACAGTTAAACGTATACTATGCAGGATTTTCCTAAAAAACCTAAGTAATCCGTCTCAATTATCACTTATGACCCACTAGAGGTGTTTGTATTTAACTGTAGAGACTCTGCCCCCATCTGCATTTTCTTATTTTATTTTAATTTTGCTGTGTTCAAGACATTCCTGGGTGCAGCGCGCAAGTGAGGTTGGGACTTTATAAAAAGGTAGAGACCAGGTGGCAGACTGTGAGCAGCACTCATCCAAGACGAAGCTACGAAAAATGTGTACTGTTTAGCTAAACAGCTAAACAGTACACTAAAATATGTTTCTGAAAACAGTTGAAGTTACAGATAGGCAATGCAGAATCTTTGATCAGCGCTGCCTAGTTTGACAGTTTGACCGCAGTTGATGAGCAACGATCGACATGATTGACAGCTGTGTTAGAGACTCCTCGGCTATGATTTGTTGTTACCGTTTACATGCGTTTTAAATGGAATACAATGACAAGCACACAACAAGGAGAAAAATACACGCTGCTATGTTCCAATAAAGTGACCCATTTCCATGATATTACCTGTGCTCCCTTGAGAATTAACTCCATCAGATTCTCTTTTGTTCCCTGTCTCACATTCCCAGGATAGTTTAAAAATTCCAAGACCATCAGGAAGCCTTGGAGGGAGGAAATGCAGGTGCACGCTGTGGTATGGTTGTAAATGTGATATGCCAGGTTAAGAAATGAAGGTCGACTGGGACGAAGGAAACCGCCTTGAATCTTACCATTACCATGGAAAATGGCAAGGTCAAAATGTTAAAGGACATGAATCCTTATGAAACCTGATATGCCAGGTTAAGAAATGAAGGTCGACTGGGACGAAGGAAACAGCCTTGAATCTTACCATTACCATGGAAAATGGCAAGGTCAAAATGTTAAAGGACATGAATCCTTATGAAAGTGACACTGTCCAACCACACCTTTGTTCAGGCTCTTCTTATCACATGTGGGGCTGTTGTTATCTGACAGGTTTCTTCAGCTCAGACAGTATCTGTATCAGCACACATTTACTTTTCAGCTGTGTACCTGCTCTTGCTTAACCTTCCTACCTGATTAATTATTAGTTTGGACAAACCTGGAATATGTCTGGCAGTTTGCGGAGCCGGGATCCTTTGGAGAGCAGCAGAGACGGCGGGCCTTGGCCGGTCACATTGTACAGGTATAGCTTGAACCAGATGGAGCTCACCTCAGGGATGGCCGGGCCAATGTGCTGCAGGGAGAAACAAACATGTACACTGTGTAAGTTCACAGGAGCAGAACTAATGCATATACATGTGCACACATCCTAAGAGAGTTCCATTTCTTCCACATATTTCAAATAAACAAAAAAAGTAACAGAGACAAAGGAGAATAATTTTGTCTATGTTGTTCCACTGTTGGAAAAGCAGAATTTGAAGCTGCTATTAGAGATGTGAGCAGAAAACAAAGAAAGGAATTCACTGAATTCCACTTCACTGAGTCGCAGCAGTGTGAGAATAAACAGCAGCGTGAATGGCACAACAAGAGTTTAACTTCTTTCCCTCCGTCTCTCTGAGCTCAGCTAGAAAGCTGGAGTGTGGCCAGGCAGAGGAATTACTCATGAGCCTTGCCTCCCTTCCTCCCTCTCTCTTTGTGTAGCCTTGTTGTTCGGGGCAACTGCAGGCTGAGTGCCCGCAAAGCGTACACACACAGCCACAAATCACTGCGGGCACAAGTGTGTACACACAGCAAGAGGACAAACACAACCAAACAGAGCAAACACACACACACACACACGAACTGTCGACTAAAACACAAGCACACATCTATAAGACAGTCAACATTTGATTCAACGTCCCAGCAAGACGCACAGTAACCCCTCTGCTCTCCCTCCCTCCAGGCGTCATACCTGAGGCGTGCAGCTGCTGATGGGTCTGATCTCGTTGCTGAGCGGCGCCATCGAGACCAGCAGCTTGTAGTTCTTGTTGAGGACACGGCTGCAGGTGGCTTGGTCCAGACCCAGCAGGCTCTCGCAGCGCAACATGTCCAAGGGGAAACCTGGTTGAGGGAAAAAGCAGGGACAGTTAAAATTCCACACACAACAGCCTGGGTGCCGAGACTAAGTCAGTGAGTGTATGCATGTAGTTTGCATTCTTGTGTCTTCTGGGACGTGACTGAAGTAACTGCATGGATAGTAGCAGAACAGAAGCAAGCAATGGCTAAACATTTTGTGAGCTGTTTCCCCCTGCTTCTAGTCTTCATGCTAGCCAGTGGTGTAGTCAAGACCACCTTAACCCAGACAGAGTCATGGCCAAGACAAAAGTGTATCAAGACTAAGTCAAGACAAAGACTTTGAGGGGTTGAGATCAAGTCAAGACCAGAACAGTGCGAGTCCTGCACAGCATTACAATAAATGTGGAACATGCAAACAATAGGCACTCCTAAAAACTGATCTGAAAAATCTACGTTCCCATAAAAACACCCACTAAAACAAAAGAAGCTTCCTCTTCATTCACCTCTTTTATTCCTGTACTGTAAATAAGCCTATATATACTGTATCTGTATATATGTATGTATAAGTGTCATCAGAAATTTCTTGACTAAATAATCAAACAGTACAGAGGTGAATTTTATGTTTTACATGAGCAAACAAGGAACTGAAATCAATTTAACCATCTATATTCAGCGCTCCTTTTTTAGCGATAGTGATGTCCCTGCAGCTGTAGTCTTGACTGGTGACCAAGACCAATTGCGAGTACTACAGCACTGAGCTAAATAGCCACTTAATATATATCGATCACACATGAGACAACTGTTCCTTTAAACTGGATGTCTACAGGTATCCAACACACAATTAAATGCTTTTTAAGACATATTCATGATAATTTTTTTTTACCAAATTTAAGACTGACATTTGGGCAAATCATCTTTCTCATATTAATGGATTGCATGTAAGTATACAGGTAAGTAGTGTATCTGTAGGCCCATGCAGAGGTACGTTTTATGTAGGAATATTAGAGTGAGTTAGGTCAATCTACATTTTGCCAACAGGTTAAGTGCAAGTATAAAGTAAAACAACAGTATTAGATCCAGTGGTAGGTTTGAGGATTTGTAGATTTTCACGCACAAAGGCTTGACTCATTTTGACAAAAAGAAATTAACGATAAATTAAATGTTCGTGGCAATTAAGGCATCACAAATTCAAATTTAAGACTACTGAATTCTTTTAAGGCATAATATCTATAAAAAGAATAGAAGACATTTTAAGGCTTTTTAAGAATTTTAAGAAGCATAGAAAGAGAGCAAATTAAGGTCCTTGAAATTAATCTGCGTGTGGATACATCAAATACTAATGGTGTTGAAGAGCAGTGGATCTCATCCAAAAAGCACAGTAAAGATTCTTCCTTTATAGCCATGGTGTTAAGCAAAGTGTTAGCTCCAAGGTGACTTGTAAAGAACGTCTTCTCAAAGGACACAAGTGTCAACTTGGCTTTCCTGGATTTAATAATAACATCTTGACTCCTAGATATAAATCCAAGAGGTGTCTATGAAATGCTAATGGTGATAATTAATGAGATAAATCAGTATCAGAGTTGAGTTTTGCAGATGTAATGACTGGGACTCAGACAGGTCAAGAGCTTGATGTTTATATTTTATTCCACCACACAGAGTGGAACAAACCCTTTAAAAGCCAATTACAATACACAATGAGACTGCTGCATCATATTGTATTTTCCAAAAGAGGTTTAGATGTTGACTTTTGCCGTGCAGTGATGATATATTATTATAATAATTTGTATCATTGTGGGCTTAGTTTAGCCTCAGGCAGCGGGCTCTCAGTGCACTCGCTCCTCAGCAGACGCCTGGAGCCGCAGCTGAGAACGACTGAGAGATAAGACAATCAGAAGTGAGGCATGCTGCCAAACCAAACAAACAGCATCTGGTGGAAACAACGGCGGCTACATGGAAACTCAGAGATTTGCTTTGTCGTCATTGGAAGACTCATTCTCTCCTGCTCCCCCTAGAGACACCAGCAGAACAACACAGCCTCACTCTGGACTGACAGGCATGTGTGACCATATTCAAGAGAAAATATTCAGACACAAGTGACTCGCAAAAAACACACAAGTGACATGTTTGTTAAAAGCAGCACAAATAGAAGATTCACTTCCTCTTTGTTGCTTTCAAAAGAGTTTCCAGAAGTTTCACATGAAAATAACTTTTGAATGCTTCATTATTTATTGATTCATTTTTAAAGACCACTAAACAAGTTTAAGTAGTGCAATAGGAGTCATTTACATTGGTTGTCTGCCACTAATGACAGCCCCAAATATATCTCTCCAATAATAGAAAGGCAAGACGAAACTTGGAAGAAGGTGTAAGCTGTTAATTTGTTGACAATTAGCAGGTTAACCCTCAAATTATTTCTACCCAGACTGTTGCATGATTGATTTCTGTTTTCAACTGAATTTCATATTATTCTTATTACTTAGATAAACCGAAACATTTGTGTTGTGTCACTGAAAATAATGAGCCATTTGTGCTTTGAATTACACAGACACACACCAACAGGAACTCACACTCCTTCTGCCACGTTCGCTCTGCACATCCCAGCTTAAATTTCTGTTTGATTGATATTTGCAGATTTTAAAGTGATTTTGAAACAACCATTACAAAACATTGGCTGCATTTGTATCACAGATTATGTCAACTGTTGGCAACAAACTAGCAACAAAGCACGAAGGGAGCTGTGTGCAGACAGCAGATACGAGTTTCTGTTTCATTAGCTTGCTCTTGTTGTTGCTGCGAAGGCAATAAGAACTTAAGACTAAAACCAGCATGCAAGCCGTGTAATAATACACAAAAACAAATCTGTGGCTGCATTCACAAACATTGTGAGAATATTCTTAAATGAACTGCTAAGTTAGCCTAAAAATTTCCAGCAAGGAGTCCTAACTTAGGAGTGAAATAGAAAAATTCTCAGAGCCACTCGGGTTGCCCTTCTGTGAGCCTGCCAGGTGTGGACATCTGGCGGAAATGAAATGAGCTGCGTCACAATATGAGACTGTGAAAGCGCTTAATTGTTTGTGTGATCACTCTGCTAATGGAAGGTTGTGACAGACCCAAGTCATCAATGCTGCACTGGTGCATTTTCCCAGTCGCCAAATGTGTTAGTGTTGTGATCACTTTCATTTCTGGCGTTATTTCGTTATTGCGATGGGAGGAAGATGTGAGCCCATCTCTAATGACATCAGCCACAAGCATTATCCTGCAGGATCCAATCTGTGGTGTTTCATTAACTTCGTTCAGTGTTTGGGGAATATTTCACCTACCTCTGTCTTTCCGTTTTCTCCTCTGCTTAAGAAACTGATAAGCTTCTAAAAAGTCCTCCTCCCTGCTCCTGACACGTTTTTTTTTTTACCTTAGGAGCGGTCTTAATGTCTAAGATGCTTTGTGAATAACTTTTATCTTTACCACAGCTTAGTCTTAACTGTAAGGGGAAATTCTTAAAAAGCGTCATAATTCTAGTGTTGTCACTGGGAGCAACTCTTTGTACGATGCCTGTATGATGCCTGGATCTTGCCTGTATTCAACCATAAAGGTGATGAAAGGAGGGTGTAACTGTATAATTACCTATATTTGGGATATCAGGTCCCTGGTCCTGAGTGAGTTCTTTGTTGTAGCGCAAGAAAAGGATGGTGTTTTTCAGGGTCAGAGCGTGGTCAAAGTAACGCTGGGCCTCGCCCTCTGCTGTGCTCTCCACCTGGAGACAGAGAAACCAAGACATCAATTCAAGTAGAGTGTTTGTGTGCATTTACAGTATGAAGTATTCCTGTGAGAACATCAATGTATAATGTATCTTCTATATTAATTTAGTATCCTTTGGTTTTTTATGGCAGAGCTACACTAGATACACAACCAAATCTTTATTTTCTTTGTTTCCATCGCTGGTCTCACCTTCTCTAACTCAGCCAGGAAGCTGTCCAGAGTCTCGTCAGACAGCTTACCCACCTCGAACATGGTCACGGCATGACTCTTCAGGTTCTGATAGAGGGACAAAGACACAGAGGATTCAACAATGTACAGTCCATGTCTAACTTTGATATAGATATTAATGTCTCTATTAAGCATTTTAATTTTGAGAATCTGTGCGTGTTTTCTCATGTTCACATCAGGTCACTAACCGGAGACAGGTTGCCCATCATAAGGAAGGCTGTGAGAGTGGAGTCAAAGAGGAAGGCAATCCTCTTTGTGGGTGCAGCTGGGATGCTCAGGCTGCTTACGCTTCCTGTGTCTCCTTCAGAGACAGAAAAGAAGACATATAACAAGAGAAACAGCTCTGTACAAGAACACTAAAGGTGCAGTCAACGATGCTGATCCAATGTAGGTTTGTCAAATTCAGCAAATATCTTCCGACAGTCTGCTAGCTGTCCGTTCTGTGTTCAGAAAGAGCCATGGCTCTGTAGATGGTACACACACAAAGTGGCTCGGGATGAGCAACAGGGGGCGTTCATGTTCGTGGACAGGTCAAGGGAAAGATCATGGACGTATAAAGAGAAAGGCAGTGGGAGCGAGAGGGGCGCTCCTGAAGGAGCACTGACGGAAGGAGCGCATGAGTTCGGGTGTTGAGATCAAATATCACAAGTCTTTTCTCAGAATCACTGACTCCACCTTTAGGCGGTGATCACACCGAGATGAAAGGCTAGAAACTTGACGCCAGTAAAACCATTGCTTTCCTATGATACGGCGCGTCTGACCGGTGTGCAAGCGTCTTTTTAGATGGGCGTTTTTCCGGCGTCTTTTTAGACGCGCGTTTTTGTAGACACTTCTTTTTAGACACGCATAGATGCTGAAAAGTTAAAATATTTTCAACTTTTTGAGCGTCAGATGCCAGTAGCTAGCACGCATTGAATAAGCGCTTCCAGCGTTTCAAGTGTCTTTGAAGTATCCGCATCTCTAGCGTCTCATTTCTGTGTGATCGCCCCCTTAGAGGGACAGTTCACCCCAAATCAAAATTAGATATTTTTCCTCTTACCCGTAGTGCTATTTATCAATTTCATGTAGGAACTCTTTTCAAACTATACCCACCAGCCATATCATTGCGCAGAAGAAAGCATGCATCTACTGCTAGGTCACCTAGCACCACTGAGCAAGCCAACATTACAGCTCAGCCAAGGGGGACGCCATTAATGTTTACATCTCATGCTGTCATGAGCACAAGCCTCTCATTGGATTATGGATTATCTTAATTTAAGAAACCAGGTCATGATTTCTAGAGAGAGACATTGCTGTTGAGGTTTTCAAAGTAGTTATTGGCATTTTGAGCACCACAAGCCAAGTGCCATCTATGGCAGACATCTCAACGGCTGATATGTCCCACACTCACACCAGAACAATCCAGATAGCTCTACAAGTGAGACGAAAAATACGTTTTTTGGATTTTGGGGTGAACTGTCCCTTTAATAAATGTAATAGCTGCTTGGCTGTGATATATTAATCATACAAGCTTGTGATTTAATGAAAATGAAATGCGCTTACAAAGACCAACCCAGACCACTGTCTCTTCCTCAAATAAATGTAATTCTAATAGATTATTAAAATGTATATGTGGTTGATGAACAGCCACTTTGATAATATCCAAATTATTAGTCTGTGCAACCCAACAGCTTTATGCCTTCACAGGCATAACACAGTTAAAATTAGTCCACAAATGAAACCTTTTTAGACAAACACCTATTAATGTGAGAATTACTTTCCGAAGCATGACTGAGCTTTCTTAGGGATTAATTTGCACCGCTGCTTCAAAACTTGAGAAGTAACATCCAGAAAGTACTTTGTGTGCATACATTAAGATGTGAAATTATTTGCATACACTGCAGCGTTTCTGTGTGAGTGCGTGTGAGGCCACACAGACCTTCTTCCAGACTGGTGGTGTCGGTGTCGGTGGCTGAGGAGCCGCCCTCCATGACAGGACTGCCCTGCTCCCAGGACAGCAGCATCTTCTGAGGGTCCATGGTGCTCCTAACACAGAGGACAGAGCCACAGTGATAAATCTAAAAAGCACTCCCACATCCAAGTGTAGTGGTTTATTAAACCAAAATTAATGAGATAGTTTAACATTTAGGAAAGCTTTTCTTTCCCCCATGGTGAGCGAGCTTAAATGATTTACTAGGTGGGTGAGGACAAATGGATGCTGGAGACTTCAACTGTTGTAATTTTCTTCCCACAAGAGACTAAGCATCCCAAAATACCTTTGATTCATTGAATATAATTAAATTTTTGGAGGGAAAAAACTGCGCCTAAAAATTTAAACTAACACAAGTTAATAGGTGAATGTGGTTAAACACATGGCACCACTTCCATTCTTTTTTAAGAAGTGGTGATTGGTTGGTATTGGCTGCCTGTACATACTTGAGTCTGTTGAGAGATGGGGCGTTCTTCCAGGTGGGGTGGAGCTGCTCCGAGCTGATAACCTGACCTTTCTTTACAGCGAAGCCGAGGCGACAGTACATGGAAACTGCATTCTGATGAAACACAGTAAAAACACAGTCAAATGATGCAGAAATCTGACACTCTTTCACTGCCATAGACCATCAACCTGTGACATGTTACCCTCCTGGACTTTTACTGTTCAGGTGGGGCCAGACAATGAGAACGGGGAATAAAATAAGAGAGATAAAGAGGATCACACCACTTAACTCGCAGGAAAATGTGATGAGATTGTGGCTGGAAAAAATGTTAGCTCCTCTTTTCACACAGACATCTCCATTCTTTGGTGGAGGGATTGGTCAGAAGCCGAAGGACAGCGTACATGGTCACATCTATTGCAAATTTGCACTTGTTTCCTATAAGACTGCTGATGTAACATCATCTCAAAGTGGTGAGCAGTGATCGTTTATTTTAAGGAGTTGTTGCCGATAACTTATGTTTGGTGTTGACATTTTTGACTGATTATTTTTCTCCGATAGAGCATCAGTGGAAATAACAGACAATGCGTTGCCTACGTTTAGTCAGGCACACTCAGGAAGCAAAGATGTTCATTTAAGTGTTTCAGACTTCAGAACAATCGTTACAACATGAAGGATGGATTGAGTGTGTAATCCAAAGATGTAACCACTTCGATGGACTTGGTTCGCCAGTTATAAGCAGATTGCTTCTATATCACATGATCAATTCAATCAATGCTGATTTGCGAGGGTCTAAAAGAGACTACCTGAACTCTCTCTTGGGTGATGCTCTCTCTACTTTTGAGGGTTTGCATTCTATAATGTTTTTTATGTCATGTTTAAGTCTTTCATGCTTATGTCTTATGTTTTTATTGTGTCCTGCTTGTGGATGGATGACAGATTGTGAGCTGGAGAAGCAAGACAAATTTCTGTGCAAACAGACAATACAGTATTATCTTATCTTACTGAGTGTCTGGTGGCTCTGTGGTAACACTGTGTACTTTCTACTAAACAGTTGATTGCCTTTTTTATTATTTCCTTAAATTACGCAGTCATCAGCTTGCCGCCTTGCCATTAAATCTTTCATTCAGTCTGAACAGACAACCTGAGTCAAGTATGGTGGGCTTGATTGCTTTCTGCACCTCAACACCCCTGAGGTACAAGCTGAGGTCAACCTCTTATCATATCAAAAGAAGGCACAGCGAGGATTTATTTTTTATTTTTTATTTTTTCAACCGACTCAAGCCACGAGGCAGTCATTACACAAGAGAAAGTTAAACTCAAGTCACGATGGGAAAAGTTCTGCACAAAGAAAACCTCTCAGACATCTCAATCATCTCTGAAGTTACAGGGCTTCTCCTGGAGAATCGCTGCAACCGCTGCCTTCAGCCACTTCTCTTAAGTGCTGTTTTTCAGCGGCAGGAATGAAATGAGACTGAGGGACAGGGGAGTTCAGCTCTTCACACTGGAGGTCACAACGCAGAGAGGGAGATTTGGCTCCATGTCTGATATAGAGTGAATAGGAAACTGGGGAAAACTGGGTCACACTCGAGCACCAATTCGACTGGAATGGTGTTGCTCAGCCCTCTGGTAGAGTCGTGGGGTATGATGGATCTATCCTGAAACAATGGGGGTGTGTGTCACTGCCTATCTCTCAGGTGTACATCTGTGTGAGTGTGTATCCAGAATGAAAGAGACAAATTGTGCAGAAATATCTACTTGTGAGGCTCCATAACATCCCTACTTCTCTCAGTGGTTTGCACACAATTTCTTTTGAAATGCCTACAACAACAACAACAACAAGGAAAAAGATAGCAATGCCAACTGTGATAAAAAAATTGTATAATATATATCTATCCAACAAATTGCCAGCAGTCAGGTTTAATAATAGCATACCTTTGGAGAGCAGATTTAAAGGAACGAGGAACAAATATTACTGACAAATGGTTCTAATCTCTCAGATTTCACGCCAAACTTAAATCCAAAACATCAATTAGCAAAAAATGAAAAAGCAGTTCACTACATTTATTTATACTGCTACACTGTGAAGCATACAGAATCGAAAAGCATGTCTTCAAAACCAGAGGAACCAGAGGAAATTACCTCACTGTTTTGCCTCTGTCAATTTTAGAAAGTGCGGCCATATTCCTAAGTACCGTTTTTCCTTCCTCTTGTGAAAAACAGTATTTGACTCTATCCATTACAAAAGGACTCTCACATTCTGCAGCAAATGGATACCCACCTTCACTAAGTCCAAGTCAATCTCCAACACGTTTGCCAGCTGAGAGGCACAGGGGGACGAAGGATCAGCAGAAAGAGAGAGAGAGAGAGAGAAAAAATAAGTGCTCAGTTGAAAAGCTGATCGATAAACATACACACACACAGTCATATTATGATCAATGAGCACAGCGGGCAAGAAAACAAAACAAAACCTAAAAAAAAAAAATGTCCAAAGCCTACCTCCGCTACGTTTGTCTGCTCATCGATGGACACAAAGATTTTGTAGAGAAGCGTTTCAAAGTAATCGCCCTGGACGCGGTTCATGACAAAGCCTTCCAGCGGGGGCACTGAAAGACACAAAGAGTGATGAACAACCGCACAAACATTTCCGCAGATATTTCTTTTACACTCTTTTATTGAGCAATTGTATTGTTGTTTTTAAATACTGTATGTATCTGCAGTGACACTAAAAGGCATCATTTCAGATCAGTTTATTACCCATAATGCTCGTTTGTGTTTCCAAAGTTGTAATTTAGGAACATACAGCAGTGAGTCAGGGTAATTACTCGGAGGGGGGGTAATGGCAGGATGTTTAAACACACACACACACACACACACACACACACTGACACTGATGTACCTGAGATACAGCTGTCATCAGATATGGGAACATCCAAGTAGATGAAGCCCCGGTTGTACAAGCCTGGAGTGACAAAAAGAAACATATAATAATATAAATGATAAAAATAATATTAATACTAGGGAGACCAATATGATTTTTTCAGGGCAGATTCCAATACCGATTATTAGTAATCAAGGACACTAATAAACAATATTTGGAACCGATATACAGCGGGGTGTTTTCTCAGTGCCTGTGTCGTCTTTTAATTGTTCCCAATGAGGACAGAGTGTATGCAGCTGCCTAGAGAAAAAAAAAAGTCGCCTCCAGCATCGTTTCACAGAGCGCTATGGCTTTTTCGTGCAGCTGCATCGAGCGCTTCATGTTGAAATCTCTGAACTTTTAAGATAGGCACTGGTGACGTCACTGCCGCTCCTTTAACTGAGCCACTGTCATAATGAAGAGAGATACGCAGGTTGTGGAAGCAGATCATCTGGTGGACACTGGGTGCTGCTGGTGAGTGTTTGTAAGCTTGTTGTTAGCTGCGTAATCAAGCCTCTGTCAACATAGCATTATGTTAGCTACCTCGCTAACATTAATGTAAGGATATTGTTGTCATAGAAACAAAACCCATGTGCAATGTGTCATTAAAAAAGTGTTGACATCTCTTCTTCTTTTTTTTTAACATTATCTAGAAAGGAAGAGCCGCTGCTCTTGCACCTTCTCGGCATGTATTGCAGCCTGCCTCTCCTGGTGCTGGTGTGTGTTATGCTCCCACAGGCACACTGCATTTTTAGACCTTTTCTTGACACTTTGGCAATATTGTCTTTGTTACATTAATGCCAATGATACCTCCTCAGCTGAAAACTGAAATTGAATTGAGATGGAGAGAGAGTGTGTTTTGACACCATACAAAAACTTTCTATGATTATGTAGTCCAGTGTTATTATGCAATTCTCTGCTTTATGAGTAAAGCGTATGAACTACACTGCAAACTTAAGTCTCTAACACGTACAGGGTGACAACGGACTCATATGAGCGGGTCCACTATGTTGAACACCAATCCGCAGGTATGTCTGGTGTATGAAATATCTGCATAGTAAGCGATCAACTATGTTTATAGTTTATAAACTGCAGTTTATAACATCCATCGCCGCATCCAGGCACCATCTCACTCCCTCTTCCTCTCCTTTCAGTTCTTAAACTTGAACAACTGAAATTTTATCTGGTAACTATTATTAGACTAATGGAAGAAAATCACCAGCAGAAACACTGGCTGTTTTTGCAAACTCAGTGTTAAAGATTGTGACTTTCATCGGTTATCTTATTGGCTTTTACTTTTAGTAAAAGGCCAACATAACTGTCTGTCTTTGCATACTGTATGTCTGTTTCCCGTCTGTTTTCACTCGTACAAAATCAAACTGCCATCGTGGATTAATAAAGTTGTATCACATTGAACTGAATCTCGTTTAAACAGCTACTTGTATTCAAATTGCCTTACGTTTCCTGTATGTAATTGTATTTGTTCCCCTTCAGTCACCAGCACTCCAGTGGCCAAGGTTCATCAACAGTCAAACTATTCTCTAATTAACATTTAAACTGCGTGAACACAACCTCAGTGCCTGTGCTTCATCTTTGAGATTTACACCAGCATGCTGATGAAAGACCTTGAACTGCAACATCAGTATCAGCCACCACCTTAACATATCAGCTACAAGTATCCATTAACTATTATACTCTTGAGAAACAGTAAAGTTACAAAAAGTTAGTTCATGATGTACCAGTGGCAGAATAAAATGTTCAACAACTCTTTTTGTCCCCAACTGCTGTCACACTTTTTTATGACACCGCCTTAACAATTACACTGTTTAAACAGCAAATAATACGAGATCTCAAGACGTTGCTGTACAGGGATTGTAAAGCCTTTGGAGGCAACCTGATCCAATAATTCCTGTTGAAACAGGATGTAAGGGGAGGGACAAAAAGCAAACGGATACTGAACCAGATCAAATTTGGAAGAAGAAAGACAGTGAAGCAATCTACTCTGAAATGCTTTTTGCAAGCTGTCACACAGTCCAGATGGAGTTATGGTGCCTTATTAAAAAAATAAAGGCTGCATTTGGCTGCATTTTTGTAGTGCTTTTTGTCCAAAGTGCTTTAATATTTGCCTCACATTTATCAATCCACAATCAGCAAGCCAACATGTAAAGCTCTGGCCTGACCATCAGGAGCACAGTGGAAACTTCACACCTGTGCTTTTTCTTTTTCTTTATTTTTAATGCAGATTACCATCTAATTGGCATTTGTGTATTTATTACACTCATATTACATAATGACACAGACTGTTTCACTTATTGACTGTTTCAAAATACAATGCAGCTGTTTCATTACAGGGGCATTAAATGATCGGGCATTATTGATCCACTTAACAACGTGGCTTTAACCACACGTGCTTTCCCTGTGCACACTTGCTTTCTGTCTCCACTACTAACAGCCTCAAGCTTTGTGGAGACTATGTTTTTCATTGAGAGAAAATTACTTTTTTTTCCCATCATGATTTTAATTTCAGTGAATTAGGAAACAAAATTAAATAAAGTTGTATTATTAGGAAACAAAGTGTAAACAAGATGTAGTCGTCATTTTGAATTCAGCTCTGACTTTGATGATTCAGATACAGATGTTGCACAACACCTGACGGATACTCACTTAAAACCACGTTGTACTCCATCGATCCGGCCAGCTGAGGACCAGAATCTATCATCTTATCAATGGCTTTCTTCTCTGCTGGAGAACAGATCTGAAATTACACACATGAAACACACAACATTAGAGCATACCTGTGCATGTGGCTTTATGTAGAAAAAAATCATCTCCAGTGAACAACAGTGGTAGTGCAGTCCTTGGAGGATGAATACATTTGCATATTATAACTGTGAGGATTTTTGGATTTTTTTTTTTCTTGAGGAGGGGAGAACTGATGGGGAGTTGGCAGATGTTTATTTTTAGTCAGGTGAGATCTCCACATGCGGTGCAGCAAGGGCTCATGGGATGAGCTGCTGTAGCTTGGTGGGTAACGTGTGTGAATTTCAATGAAAGTTCGGTGTGAAAATTGAGCCAACACATAGAATCAAGTCACTTCTTTTGTAGATCAATGACACATGTAATGTCCATAAAGGGGAGGGAGGATTAAAAGAATAACCTGGACCTTCCTTAATGTATTAGCTGTATAAGAACCGAACATGAACACATCCTCTTACTGTATCCATCCCAGCCTGCTATAGAGGTGGGCGATATGGCCATAATCTTCTGTCTTAGTATTTTGCGTTTTATATCACAGTAACAGTATATATTACGATACAGCAACTGCTCTGTGAATTCAAGAAATAGTAAGAAACAGGTTAAAATAACCATATCATATCTCATCACATTTGATTAATATCTTTATTTGCCTCTCATGAGATAACACTTGAGTAAAAACAAAAGAATCAAAACAGTAAAGCTGATATTCTTTCAAGATGGCTTCAAGGTTCCTGAGAACAATAATTTTAAGTGTTACCAGTTAGTGTATCTGCAACTTTACTCTATACACACACACACACTACATAGCCTTCCCCAAATAGTTCCCACAGTAGAAACCAATTGTCCACCACTGGATACATTTCTATCATCGCATAAAAAAAACTGTCACATCGTACAACCCCAGCCTGCTATCACTACAATTTAAATATCTAAACACATGCCTATTATCAAATTATTCTACAACGTGAAAAAGAAAAGCAAAGCTCTTATCTCACCCTGATATCATCCTCGGTGATGTAGCCTGTCTGCGCCGTCCACCACGGCTCCACAGAGATCTCCACTGGTTTGGCTGGTAGCAGGTCCCGCGCTGATTTCCTGCGGAAGAATTTCTGACAAAGGAGGCAAATGGAGGAATATCAAGTCACTAAAATCTAATAAACATGGCAGTTAAATACTGATATTGTCATTTTTAAGAGAAAGGCGGGACAATATTTCCAAATATGCAGAAAATGTCATTTTAATGGTGTTTTAGCTTGAGTGTGCTACATTTCCTGGCTTCTACAGTTACATATACAGCTGGATTAAATACTGACTACTCCCATTTGTATTTCACACTGACCAGGGTTCCTACAAATTTTCAATTTCAAACTTAGTACTTTTCTTGACTCGAATTTCCAGACTGCTCGGTAGAATTTTCAGATCATATCTGACGTCTGAGCACAAATAGCCAGATGTTTATTATGCAAATAAATGGTTTTAAAAATACAACTGTTAACATGTATATAACATTTTGACTATGTGTGCTAATATGTTGCAGAATAATTGCTAGAGGATTATAGCTAGATACTGTAGCTCATACAAATCAATAAACACCAAACCCAGACAAGTTGATCACTGAAGGAAAAAGAACTGGAGGAAGTAAACTTACTGGTGCTGACTATGGTGGTATTATTTTCGCTTAAAACATTGAGTGAATTGCATTATAAATATAAAAGTAATTGAAAATATGTTTAAGAATATTGAATAATTTGATTTTTTACTGCAGCTGTGCATTTTTATTTATTGACAGTGTCCATGGCAACAATGATGAACGCAGTCAGAAAAGGTAGTCAGTTTACTTTTCTAATAACAACATCCCTTCATAACTCATAAATGTTCAGACGATACTAATGGTTATTTGTGTTGCTATCTGTACATGCAATTCAAAGATATTGCTGCATTTTCTTTCAAACTAATCTAGTCACAGACGTCTGGATTCATTTCAGTTTCAAGGCACTTGGGGCCGAGCTGTGAGGCTGTGACATACAGGCGTAGAGGCAGGTCTGCGCAGGAGAGTGCGTTCAGTCACATGCCATACATCTTGCCTTGCTTTTGACGTCATCAGGCTCGCTCTGGCCCACACTCTCACGCAGTGGTAAACTTTTTTGATGCACTGGCTCCAAATGCCATACCCCCTTTTCTTTTCTTTCTTTACTTTTCTTTTTTTCCATATTTTATCCAGACCTTGAAATTACTAAAATGAAATTCTATACTTTTCCCTGACTAAATGTGCTAACAAGAACAAATCTATAAATTTAATGTATGATTTGTATTATGTCATTTAAAAAGCTACATTATAAACATGTCTTACTTTGGAAGACCTGCACTGGTTCATCAGGTCGATGTACTGGTTTCTCCCGATGCCGAGCAACCGCAGACCTGTGGGATGATGAGAAAATGAGCAAGTCAGTAAAACTCAATCATGCCACAGTAACTGGCCATGAACTTGTAATCGCTGCACATTAACACCAAGGCAAATAAATCTGGCTGCAGTGCAGCCGCAAAAAGTGTCTCTGGCATTTTTCAATTACAGGCTCTGAGGCTTTACAGAAAAAAAATGAGAGAGAATTACAGCGAGAAGGAAGAAGTTTGAGAATTAGTTTTCCTGGATATTTCCAACTTCATATTGGAGGCACTTCGGAGAAAGACGGAGCTTGACGAGTGGTAACAGTGACTCATCCAAAGTCTGCTAAGGGAGTAGGTCCACACAAATACCCACACACCTTCTCTGAGACAAGCCCAACACGAACACACACACGCAAAAGCCCTACTAATCCATCTACCAACACACACAGAGGGATCTCTGAAGATATTATATTGAGCGTGTGCATGCATTTTTGTCTATAATTAAATGAACACGTGTTTATGAGAAAACACAGAGTACAGTGGAGAGTTATGCAAATTTTGGCTCCAAATCCCACCTTGTCCACTCCTCCAGTCTATGATGCACAGGACTGGAAAAGGCAGGGCAAAATGTGCTGGGACAGCTGCCAATGCAAACTGGGACCAGTAAGGGATGCTTGCATTTTGGCCTCCAAACGCAGCAGCATCCTACACACACGTATCCTGCTGTTTCGCCGAGACACAGACACAACACACAAACATCCGCCCACGTAAAACTCTCTCACACACACTCTTGCTGCCTCTCCATCCACCCACTTCTGCATGACACACTTCCAAAGCTCCTCCAGGGAGATTAGAGGAGAGAGGCCCCTGCGTGCACGGCTCCGACGGCCTGCTGGCAGCCTTCTGTCTCCACAGCATGAAGGTCCTGTACAGCCAGGACTCACAGGTCAATGCCAAAGCCTGTTACACTTGACAGCCCATGCACTTGACTTTCAGCTCTGACGCAGTTGTAATCTGATTTTGCGATCATTTCAAGATCACAGCTCCTCGGTGATGCAGTAACATATCAGAAAAGCGACCGTTTTGTTTTGTGAGAATTTTGATTCACCGTGAAATGGGATTTATCTGAGTCAATCCTTAAACCAGTTGGCCGGTGCTCTGGACTGTTATGGAAATACAAAGAAATGTTTTAGGTTGATTAGTAATGCTAGTCAGTGGGGTTTTAATCATTTAAAACAGGACAAGATTTTGGTATCAGAAGCGTTCCAGTCACCCTTTTAGCCTGTCTGTGCAGAAGGTAAAAAGTCTGTGTGAAGAGGTGCAACACTTTGGCTGAAATCCAATGTTGGAACCCATCGGTCATCATCTGCTGTCAATTTAGCTTTATATAAGCTTTTAAGTTTATGTTTAAGTTTATTTACTTTATTAATCCCCCTGAGGGGAAATTCAATGTTTTCACTCTTGCTTGTCAATTACACACAGGTCCAAAAGACACACACATGCACAAACAGGACCTATACATGCACAAAGTGGAGAGATGTCAGAGTGAGGGGGCTGCCCTTGGTGGGGCGCCCCGAGCAGTTGGGGGGTTCGGTGCCTTGCTCAAGGGCACCTCGTTGGTGCCCAGGAGGTGAACTGGCCCCTCTCCAGCCACCAGTCCACGCTCCATATTTTGGTCCGGACGGGGACTCGAACAGGCGACCCTCCAGTTCCCAACCCAAGTCCCTATGGACTGAGCTACTGCCGCCGCCCTTTTATTTGTCTGTTTTTATATGAAGATGTCTGTTTATAGAGATTAACCAAAATGGAAGGTGCACAGAAGAGGGAGTCTTGGCCCAGATATACACCGGCTACACCGGATTTCCCCGATATATTGGCTGTTGCCCCAAGAGGCTTTATCATAGTCAGTCTGATAGACGATGGGTTCCAAGATGGTCGGTTTGAAAACCATTTCCTTCATAAACCATCAAAACCAGTGTGGGATTTGTTTGTTATTCAAGAGAAGTAGTAGTAAGCTTTCTGAGAAAACTCATGCCTCCACAACACAGAAGCAAATCGAAAACACTTGGAAGAAATAGATGCACTTGTCAAGAAAACTGAGCAACAGACATACGCTCCTCCTGCCAAAACACTCCAGCTGCCAATCTTCATCTTTATCGACAAACACAAAAACTACCCAACTTCCTAAAAACATGTAGATTGGCTTAAATTACTTCAGAAATGCTCTGTGTGAGAAAAGCAGTTCTTCCTAAAGCTCTCTTCAAATTGCTTGTTTTGTCCGTCCAACCCTCCAACGCTAAAAGAGTCACTTTAAAATGATGTGAAACAAAGAAAAACAGAGAATTCTCACAATACAGGTTTGGGCAACAATTTATCAAAACAGTTAGCTTTCTGTCAGTTGACTAATCGATGGTCTCGGTTGTAGTTCTGAAGAATTGATATGCACTATGAATAATGCAACAGTGGCTACGGTTACATGATGGCTTCTCATTCGGAATGAAATAAATCTGAATGAAATCATTCGGAATTAAAATCTTTCCAGGTAGTTTACATGGGAAATATTCATTCCAAATGAGGGTTTACACGGGAGATCAGTTTAAATTGCCTTTATTCGGGTCTGCGCAAGGTTTGGGGCAGGGAAGGTTTCTGATTGGGCGGGGCGGATGTTAGGTGTTTACGTTTACCGGAAGAAAACACTGTAGTCCTCGCTCCGGATAACAAGATGCTTGACGACGACGTTCTTAGTGCCTTTTTCGGGCGTGTTTTGCTTATATTCTTGAAGCAGCAGTACGACAACAACCTTGTTCTGCTAATGCTTCATCTGCTGAGGAGGAGAAGGGAGGTAGAAGGTTGAAGAAGGGAGATATAAGACCGTGCTGTGGCGAATGGAAACCGGTGAGTGCAACAAGTCCGACTGCTCTATCTCAGCCCGTTACTATGCAGCCCGTTGCTATGCGCGCTATATACGTCATCGGGCCAGAAGGGCAAGGAAACGAGCATGCGCAGAAAGACTGGAATGAACTTAAAGAGGAATGAGTATATACATGCACACAAAATTCTTTCATTCGGAATGACAAACGGAATAAACCACCCCCTTTAATCGGATTTAATTTTCAATCGGAATGACCGTTTACATGACCACTTTTAATTGGAATGGCCTTTCATTCCGATTAAAAGTGGAATTAAACTGTCCATGTAAACATACTGACTGTCAGATAACCTTTGAAGATCTTCAGTTTCAAAGTAAAAGTGTAAAGTGGCCCTCCAATGACCTCATGACCCTCTTTCAAATCCCTAAGCCTCCTGAAAACTTTGCATCTTTGCACTGTGACTGTTCTCCAGCCTCATGCACTGACAGCCCTTCAAAATCAAGAGCTAGCAAAGATGTAAAAAAGAAACCAGGGACACAGAGAGCAGGAGTGGGAGGTACACAGAACCCCAGTAAAGTCCTTTCAAGTGTGGAAGAGAAAGGGGAAACAGAAAAAAAAAAAAAAAAAAAAAAACAGGGTGGGGGGACTCACAGTCGGCAGCGGTGAAGTTGGGCAAGGAGTCGTAACTCTTCTCACTGTTCATAATATCCTGGAGGTGCAAAAAGAGAAAGGAGAGAGCAGACAGGGAAAAGAAGAATTAAACTCATTTTCCTCTTCCCCTTTCTACGTCCCTCTGCCTCTGATTAATAACAGGATTAGCAGATCTGGGCGGCCGTGCTAATTTCTACACCCCATTTTCATTAAGTGCTTAAAACGGATTATCAGAATATGACACAGCCTTCGGCAATTCAGTGGCCAAAATTAAAGCTCAGTCAAGTTTAGTTTAGCATGCATAGGAAAGTGGGTGAAGCCTTTTTAAGTGCGAGCTGAAATGGTTCGCCTTTATTCGTGTTTATAAGTCATGAGAAAGGGCACATTAGTCACATCGGTTGTTATGAAATGGGAAGTATGCTGAATGTGGAACAATGTGGCAGTTAGCATCTGCACACACTCTGCAAACACAAAGGGTAGTGAAGTTATGGAAATACGTCTGAGGGCATTATGCAAAGAAATTACAATATCTGTAATCAGTTCACAGCAAAACAGATGAACACTTTTTACAAAGAAATCATAGTTATTATCGGAAGTGTGGATTACTTTTCAACAGCAGCACTCCCAGCAGTGTGAACACACGGGCCCAGTTGTTGTAATCTAATAGATAATGTCAGGAGTCAAGGAGAAGCCGGCTGGTCCAAGTCTTAGAGAGGTCTGAGCTCTGAGCCCGACTGTGTCGGCTTCAAACAACAGATTGAGCTTTATCAGTGACAGTGAGCCGTCATGCAGACAAAGGCACAAACTGACTGCAGAGCAAAACGAGCAAAGATTTTCTCCGGATGTGTTTGTCCTGGGTTCTGTCCTCTGTGTCTCCCTGAGCTGCTACATGAGGCTTCACTAGACACTGACTGACACCTAGTGCCTGACTGATGCCAAGTCTGTCAACATGGGGAATACATTACACCACATGCCCCTCTAAGAGTGCTAAATATTTTATAGACTAACTGAATATTAGCGATCAGTATCGGTTCCTTCGAGTTTATAACATGTTAATGTACTGAACCTTCCAAGTATTAATACTTGTTGCAAAACCTGGTGTTATCCTCCATGACACACCGTTACTCTCTTCAGTGCATCACTGGTCATCATGCATAAATCTGGATTAAAAATTTTAAATATTAACTTTAATACAGTGATTCGGCATCCCACTTGTATATAGTTAGGCTATGTGTGCTCGATAGATGTTCCAGAAATGTCACTGACAAACAATCTGGCGTTCTTTGAGGGGCAAGTAGCAGACATCCGAGTTGCTTCTGCAGTCATGTGGTGTCAGAATAATCACAAAAATTAATTCCCGATCATATTTCATGGCTCAGCTGATCCGTTTCCTTCGCCCTTCATTATCAACATGTTGTTTAAACACTCTGAGCAATAAAAAATACATCTTCTTTATAGAGACAATGTTGTTTCCACATTACAACTTAAAGCTCATGAACACACCAAAGTCAGACAAAACTACCGTCCGAGGAGCACATGAATGCACCATTGGCCTTGACTGGCACAGGGCTCTACTCCAGTCTGAAATAATTGCTTCTCGCTCACTCACCGGAGCAGGCAGCGTCAGCAGTACCTTATGATAACAGCAAATGGGAAAATCGGGAATTCATGAGTGCATGTTTGCTCATTTTCACCCATCACTGCTGAATATTTCTATCTGATTGTGGTGGTAATGTATGCTATGTTACAACATTTCCCTCTTGTTTTTTTTTCCATGCACCTGACTTGTAATTTCAAGTGTGTGACTAATGCTCACCAACAACATACACAGGTTTCTTCTCTATAGACACTGACTATAGAATAAAGGTGTAGTTGCACAAAAGGACACCTTCTTTTGGACTCGTTTAAGTCCAGGCTCAAAACATCGTTTTATTCATTAGCATTTGAGTCCCCCTGATGTGGTTTTCCCTGACGCATGCCTGTGTGTGTTGCGTCTCTAAATGTGTGAGCTGAGTACCTGACAGTTATGTTGCATCTCATGTATGATTTTAGCTTTTTTTTTCCTTTTGTACAGCACTTTGGTCAACGTGAGTTGGTTTTAAATGAGCTTTGTAAATAAATTTTAGTTGCGCTGAGTTTGGAGTTCTTAGTAGATCTATTCAGGTGTACCAAATTATATGGAATATTTCCAAGTAACAAAGAGCACATTACACACAGCAGCAGGGGGTTGCAGAAAGCTTAGATCCTTCTTATTATAATGTGTTCTTAGAGTCCCTGTTTTGTATGTAACTGCAATTTCTGCAGTGGTTTCCAGGGATGCCAAAATTGAAGACACTATTCAATTTAAATTAACAGAGACTGGATGTTTCCAAACCAATTAGAGACTCTTCGCTGCTGCACAATAAGAAATCCTGCTCTTCGTCTGAGTTTACCCAGCTCATTGTTCTGGGAGCGCACATGAAAATGTGAAATTACCAATGTTATTGTCTTTTCAGAAGAAAGCAGTGCTAGATGACCGGATCAGCCGGTGCTTTCACATACTGTGTGTACAAAGATAGATGTTCAGGTGCATGAGAAGCTGCTTACCGAGATTATGATAAACAGGCTTACCTCCATGATTCCGATATAATATGAGAACGGAGTGACTCGCAGCCCTTTGACCATGATGTCAGACAGATGGTAGGGGTAGAGCATCAGGTGGTCCCGGCTGTACTTCAGGAGCTCCTCGTAGTACTTGCGCTCATCCTTCCTCACGTGCCGCACTGCTCATAAAACACACACACAGCGGTAAGGTCACAGCTGGGGATCAGCGTTCATACAGTAACACTTCCAGTAAATCTACACCAGATCAATCCAGGTTAAAACAGGAGTATTGATCAAGTGCTGAACAAGCTCCAGAAGGTCACGGGGGAAGGGGAAGACAATTAATTACATTAAGTGTTTATAATTATACAGCTATTTAGACACTATTACACATTATTTTAAGTGGCACGTTACGAATAATGTCAATGCTACTCAATCTGCATTCTCATACAAGCATACCAAGAGGGGAATGTTACTGTGATTCCAGGTGCATACCCTGAAATAATGTTTGTTTGCAAGCTGATTGGACCTGGTGCAATTACAATTTACACAAAAATGACAGTTATTTATACACCAAGCTAAAGCTAATGTATTCTGAATAATAAGATATATTGCTTGCAGGGCTGTTGTATTAGGATGCATTCATTTTAGCTAAATGTACCTGATAAACTGGAAACTTGGCGTACATTTGGGTGACTCATATGCCTTATTCTTGATTTGTACACTCTTTGTCTTGTAATCTCACACCTACTCATGGTGTGTCCTACGGCACAAGGTGTGCGTTTTAGCGCCGTCCTGAGAGGTAAACTCGACTCACCTAGGTTATTGCGGAATCGCAGCTGGTTGCGGATGCTGTACAGCAGCACATGCTTGTCATACTCACGCTGGGAGTTCCCCAAACTCTGCAGAGCAAAAACATGCAACACACAGGAGAGGACCATGGTTAGATTAACCTGCCAGGGGGCTAAATGAGCCACTGGTCCCTCTTTAATCACACTTTCCCCCCACTGTCTGTGCAAGGTGTATAATTTTTCCATGCTGGCCCCAGTTTACCCTTCCACACTAATTGCAGTTTCTTTGTCAGTGGCATTATAAGATTCCCTGTTCACGCTTTCAGTTACTGTACATTCATTCAGTAACAGCGGGTCACCGACTCTGTTCATAGCAATCTCTGGCCTCTGGACGTTATCTCCATGCAGTGAGGGATATAGACTTTAAATTTAAGATAAAGTACACACCCAGGATTAAAGTTGCAGCATCTGTATTGGAAAAGTAAAACCTGGAAACTTGGTGCATCCCTAAAATATCTAATATATTAGCAAAAACCAGTTGATACACAGTTGGCCGAGGCTATCATACAAGGTGCCACCTGCTACTTAGTTTTTAACACACTCTCACACCGATGAAACCGCCACTTCAGGGTACAGTATCTTGCTCAAGGATACTTCAACATGCAGACTGGAGGAGCCGGGGATCGAGATGCTGATCTTCCGATTTGTGGTCGACCCGCTCTACCTCTGAGCCACAACCACCCAAGGGTGTAGGTTTCTTTAAACACTGGGGCGGACACATATGAAACAAGGTTTGGGGTGCTAACCTATGAACTTTTAAGCATCAAGCAATTAACTCCTGCATTCTGGTGGATTTTTGTGCATATTTTTTTGCTTTTTCTGCATCAATGTATGTTGGAAATGTCTTTAATTCTGTCAAAACGAATACTCTAAAGTTCTAGGTCTAAGTGTTGAGGGGGATGTGTCCCCTGCTTCCCCCAAATCTATATCTATGCCTAAAGGTCTGGGGCCTCTGGAGGTTTGGAGCCTCTGGGCAGTTGTCCACTTTTTCTGCCTTGTAATCCATCTGAGGTGAGGATGCACAAGGATGCAAGCAGCTCAAACAGCAGCATAAAGCTAGTGCATGTACATAAACCCGCCTCCACTCCAGCACGACGTGTTGGCGTAATGGCACAACGTTCATGCGGGAGGAGGGATTCATGCAGATAATTAATAGTAAAACATCCTCCCTAATGTTCCAAGTCTAACAGTTAACACATTTAGCTCTAAGGTGTGGGTGCAGTATTTGCAGCTGCCATCCACGAGCTATAATCATGTGACGCCACCTATCTAACAGCCTGTCTGTCATGTGATGTCAGTGTGGTTAGAGGCAGTAGCTTCAATGTAAAGATGGTCAGTTATGGCTCCGGCTGAATGGTGAAGCCCTGCAGAGAGGAGGTTAGCGCGAGCCGTGCGACACTGACAGCTGCCTGTGTGACAGCGAGCACCGCGGTGACATTGACAGGTTCACCCCTCCACGACACAGCGGTGTCCCCCTCTCACCTTGCCCCGTGGAAACGTTTAAACACGGTACCTGTTTGACATTAGCTGGGAGCTTGGTCCACGGATAATTCTGCCTGATGTGAAATTCCACGTCCGTGTTCATCGCTAGCTAGCTAGCTGGCTAAAAGCAGAATCCCTCGAGACGATAAAAACGGGCTCTCGGGCAAGTCCACGGTGACTCTGCCCCCCCCGACACCCAACAACCGAGCGAAGCGACCCCACGGCTCGGAGAGAGGATTTATCCGGTGATTATTTTCCTTTACAATAAACAGTCACTTCCTTGTTGTATTTTCGAACGAGCCGTTCGTCACGCTCGTGGCTACATTCGTCACTTCCTGCCGAGGCGTGACCGTGGATGTGAATGGAGCTGGAGAGCGAGGCGACAAATGAGAGGTGATGGGATTATCAAACCTGATTAATGTCAAATGAGTTTCACCTCAAAAACGTGCCTCAGAGGAAAGATCGTATTCTGTTTTCGTATTATCAACACTTATAATAAAAAGACAGACTGAGTCAACAACATCTCTCTGTACAGTCTGTCCCTCAGCACCAAGCTCATACATTCCTGCACATATGATAAAACTCTTTAGGGGAGACACAAACTAATAGATAACACCATGATTCTCCCCTGTTGATTACTTGCATCAATATTTATATGTATATACACCGATCAGCCAAAACATTAAAACCACTAACAGGTGAAGTGAATAATTTTGATTATTTTGTTCCAGTGCATTGTTCTGCTGGGAAACCTTTGGTTCTGGCATTCATGTGGATACCACCTGACATGTTCCACCCACTCAAACACCGTTGCAGACCAAGTACCCCCCCTCATGGCAACAGTACTCCCCAATGGCAGTGGCCCCCCAGCAGGATAATGCAGCATGCCACACTGCAAACATCACTCAGGAATGGCCCAAGGAATGTGACAAAGACCTCAAAGTGTCAACCTGGCCGATAAATTCCCCAGATCCTAATCTGAATGAGCATCTGTGGCACGTGCCATTAACCCACCTCACAACCCACTGGACTAAATGGATCTGGTGCCAGACACCACAGGACACTCCCAGAGATCCTGTGTCCATGTCTCAACAGGTACAGAGCCAGGTCCGATCCAAGGAGGCCCCACCTTGGATTAGGGGTACATCTGGGGTACCGACACGTCGTAAGAATCCTTGAGCAGATTGGGACCTGGGAAATTTAGAAACCAGGTCGACACCTTGAGCTTTTTGTCATGCTCCACAGGCCATTTCTAAACAGTAACAAAGTTTAAGCTTAAAATGCAAATGTTCTTTAAAAAAGAGTGCTAATTTGCAGACATTTACAGAACAAAAATCAGAACTTTGGATAACTTTGGATTTGTTCTGTGTTTTATGCAAATTAATAAATATGTTCTTAAAATAAAAAGGTATCTATTGTAAAATCCCATACATTTTTAGACAAAAAATAAGACACCAGGGTAAACACTGTCACTTTTTTATTATTTTTTTTTTAATTTTATGTTAATTAAACCAGGTTTTTCCCATTTAGATCAAAGATCTCCTTTACAAGAACAACCTGGCCAAGAATAGCAGCAACAGAATTTCAACAACAATTAACATTTACATAAAAGCACATAGATTTATGTGACATAAAATGATTAGATATAGATTAGACTCAGTGGATTTCCCTGTGGTTTTAAGCTCATTCAAGGTCGCCATGTTTTGAAGCAAGATCACTCTGCTTCTTTTTCCATGTTGTAGGTGCAGAGAACCTAAAAGCTTTTTTGCCAGCTCTAAGTTTAAGCACAAGACACAAAAAGTCCTGTGAACAGAGATTGTAATTTCCATATTTCATATCCAAAAGAGAAGATAAGTAGGAAGGAATTTTACCAACAATAGCTTTGTAAATAAAAACATAGGCTACCAGTGACTGGGGCAGCGTGTACATATAGCAGGCCAGTTCACTTCTGAGTAACTCATAGATACCATCATGATAGATACCAGCTGATTACTTACATTTAAACAATAAAGTTTTCTGACATTTTATGTTTAAACATGCAAATGGGGCATTATCTAATTAAATATGTGCTTTTTCAACACATTTCCAGAATAGAAATCTGAACTAAAACAACCACATTAAATGTGTTTTTTGGATGTTTTTTTCCCACTAGTCTGACAATAGACATGGCTTATAAGCAATTTAGCCCAAAAATCTCAAATTTGACCGGTGCATGAGAAATCTATGTTTGTACCTGGGACGTCTCGCCTTAAGAAGAGATCATGAATATATATTTTCTTTTTTTTAAAGCCCATGTAATTTCCTTTTAGCAAACATTACTCAAACAGCAGTAAACAGTGTATTTATTGGGGACTATTTTCAGTGATGGATTAATACACATTTGTTGCTGTAGTGAGTATTTACAGCAGGAGGATGGCGTATGTGGGATCAACTCAGAATAAACTACAGTGCCCAGAGTTATGTCACCCAGTGTGCCTCCCTGATGTGTTTTTAAGGACAACAGTTGAGGTCTGTGGCCTCAGATGCAGCCTGGTCTCACTCCCGCAGCATCAAAATACTTAACCTGGGCAGTGTCCCTGGAGTCACTATAATGATGCTGAGGGCAGAGTTTGGTGTCAGTGTGAGATGCATTGTGCTTTCCACTAACTCAAATGTAAAACCACTATTAATAGACGCTCAGAGCAATGGATTATGGATTTTAAGGGCCTGAAAGTCCGTTCAGGGTGGGCAGGAGGTGAGGTGGATAGGGTCAACGAACCCTGGACTTTGGCCCAGGAGAATGGTGTTCAAGTCCAACAAACAACAACAATGGCTGCAGCTTTTGTGGCACTCAACGCAAAAGGTTGCCCCTGGTGTCATTTTAGCAATGCCCATGGTGAGTAGGGATAATATCAGTTTTCAAAGGAATAATTCACTGGGATTGTCTGCCACTGTAGAATAACACTAAATAGGCAATGATGAATGGAGCCTGTTAATGCTCTTAACTGATCAATATTTGTTATGCCTAATTACCATCATAAAGCCTCGGAATCAAAATACAGTGGTGGAAAAAAGTTTTCGGACACCCTTAAAATTTTACACAATCTCAAATATTATCATGAAATATTTGTGGAAAAATCTTTTTTGTGTTTCAAAAGGTGTGGCTGCATTAGACAGATACAAACAAATACAAATTATATTTTTTTGTTTATTGTTTACAAGAAAAACTAACAAAACTAAATTCTTGACAGTTTCAATATGTCAGTTCTCAACATTGTCAGTATCAAAGTCAACAAATAACAGAGAATGTGTTCAAAACTGAACAAAAAATAAATAAACCATCACATCATCAAATTAATATTTAGTAGTCCTGCCATTGGCATGTAGTAGAGCTCTAATCCTGGCTGGCATGTTCCCCACGAGCCTTTCACACTGTTGAGGGGTAATCTTGTCCTATTCTTCTTGAATTACTGCTTTTAATTCTTCTAAATTCTTTGGTTTATGCTTTGAAACAGACCTTTTGATAATCCACCACAGATTTTCAATGGGGCTCATGTCTGGGGATTGAGCTGGCCACTCTAAGACCTGGATACTGTGCTCCTGCAGCCAAGTTCTACTGGCCTTGGATGTGTGGCAAGGGGCATTATCTTGTTGAAACATCCAGTTTTTACCTTGACGGAACAGTGCACGCGCAGAAGGGAGCATGTGGGTTTCGAGAATGGTACAATACTTGGTAGAGTTCAATGTGCCATCACAGACAGTGAGATGACCAACACCAGCAGCACTCATGCATCCCCAAATCATGATACTGCCTCCACCATGCTTGACAGTAGGTACTGTACATGCTGGAGATAATGCTTCGCCTGGCCTTCTGCGTACCCTCACATTAGTAGGAGGAAGATAAAGCTGGAAACTGGACTCATCTGACCACAAAATCTTCTTCCAATTCCTGGCTGTCCAGTTCTTGTGTGCCTGGGCCCAACAACGCCGGGCTAACCTCTGTCTCTCATTGATCAGGAGCTTCTTGATAGCCTTGTAGGACCTTAAGCCATGATCTAAAAGTCGGCCACGTACAGTGCGGGTGGAACACTGGACACCAGTTTGGTTTGACCACTGCTGCTGAAGCTCCTGTGATGTCATTCGGCGGTTTTGCCTGCACATGCAGATCAGGATGCAGTCATTTCTTGCTGAAGAAACCCTTGGACGCCCAGATCTTGGTTTGTCTTCCAAGCTGTTGGTTCGTCTGTATTTCTGCAGAGTGTATCCAACTGCTGAAGGACTGCATCTGCACTTCCTGGCTATCTGGCGGCAGCTGTATCCTTCCTGGCTGAGAATCTTTATCTTCAGGCGTGTTTCCTGTGTTAGGTTCCTTGTTTTAGCCATTTTTGTGTCTGAAGAATTTTCAAATGTGCTGGCTTTATGTAGACACAAAGCTTGGCAACAAAAATCGTGTCTTTTAATAAAAAGAACGACCTTCATCACTGGTACCAAAATGACCCAATACTCAAAGTTTCTTATGTATTTTTATGGAACCAATCAATTTTAAGTTTTTAATGGCTTTTTTAGGATTTATTTAGTATTTTGGCTGTGACTGTACTAAAAGAAATTGCACTTGAAGACCTAAGAGTGATTCTTAATGCAATATTTCACAAATGCATGGGGTGTCCGAAAACTTTTTTCCACCACTGTACACTTTTAAAGAAATGTTTCTGCAGAATTTCACAAAGCAAACATAACCTTTAACATTCCTTGAAAACATAAATGTGTCCAAAAAATAATAATCTGATTTAGAAAATAGTGCAAAATGAAGATAAGGGGCTGCCTAGTTCCACTGAGCTCTATCGGTAGATTTAAATAAATTGCCCTCAAAGCCATCATTAGATGTTCGGCAGCAAGGACATCAGTGGATCAAGAAAGTGAGGGTTTAAGCCGGTCAGATAAAGCGAAAGTGGAAAATTCTAATACTCGTCTTGCACCTGAACCTGCATTCATTAAGAAACTGGTCTCTGCCAGATTTGAAGCTTCGCCCCTGAAGGAGTGTCTAGCTACACACCATGACCTATGAGCATGAAGCTGTCAGTGGGTAACTGAGTGTAGGATTTCACTGTGTGACAAAGTCCACCAAAGCTGTGTGCGCTCACATGTCATGATGTCTGACTTGCTGACAGCTCACTTTCTTGCAGCTTTGTCATTCAATATGTCCACATGTAACTCCAGTTCCTCGTCATTTGCCGCTAGACAAACATGGCAATATTTCATCTTGCTGTCTCAGGAGCTGCAAGGAGTGCAAGTAAGAAAGGAGCTGAAGATAAGGCCCCCTTAAGAGATAAAGAAATGACAAGTTACAGTAGTGATATCAACTGTGAGGAAAAGGAGCTGTAAATGCCTCAGGACCATATCTATCTCTGAAAAGTATGAGTGGAAACATGAGGTCATGACATAAAAGAGAATATATCTCATTCCTCCTTTAATCTTGCCCATCAGTGACTTCAAATAATGTTACAACAGGTTCTGTCCAGATTCGTTTTTCTCTTTCAGCAAGGTATGAGAGTCTGCTGCCTGTTCCTTCATATCAATGTCTCCAAGACTCTTTGGCTCCTGGCGCCTTAAAATGAAGCTATGTCCGCTTGTGAGCAGCAGTTTTCCTTCTCGGACTGTTTGATTTATGATTTAATTTTAGAGGCCTGAAGAGGTGATGGTTCAGTGTTCAGCAAAATAATAATAATATTGATAAAAATAAGTCAGACACTCAGAAAGCCTTTGTCTTTAGTGGGAAAGGTTACAATGGACATTTATTCCCTTAACAAATGACTGTGCAGACGTCACAGGTATTTTTCAGCTCTAGCAGGGATGGAAACATAGCACCCAAGTGGATACGCTAATTTTCACCCCTTGTGCGTGAACACCAAAATCTGTCACCTATCAGAATGTGTGACACAGCACCAGACTCCCTTAAAAAATGACTGAGTTTTGAGGGTTGTTAAATGGTCAGGATTAAGGGGCTGAGTCAGGGATTCTAATGGACCACAGAATCCACCGGCACGACCTTCGTAACTTCTGTCCATCTCTGTCCCTGCAGCGCTCGAACATCTTTTCAGATTAGTCAACAGTGAGAGAGACTGAAAAAGAAACACATGTAAAAAAGAAGTAACCACCATTACATTTTCACTGGCCTCCATGCTGCTCTCTACTGTTTACTACAGTCCTGTCCAGTGCATTTGTGATCGTAAACGTGACACACTAGAGAAAGAAATAGAAAGGCAAACTTGTCTACTGGCAATGGGAAAGGAGTCTATTGCCATTTTTAGCATGCAATGGGTATAATTAAATCATCTATTAAAAGAGAGGAAAGTCATTCTTAGTATCCTTGTTAGTGGCGGAGTCCGCCATTCCTGTTTCAGACTCAAATACACACATGGGACTCACAGGAAACAATAAATGTAATCCAGCAAGAGTGTATGTTGTGTTTCTAAATAATGTGTCTTCAGTGTCTTCAATCATGTCAAGTACTACTTTTATGTTTTTATACCGGAGCCTACCGCACATATTGAGGGGGGCGTGTCCCCTTTATTTATGTAAGCCAACGTTTCTGTTTGTAATTTTATCTTATTGATATCAGCCTCACTGTTTACTGTTGTTCTTATCTTAGAGTTGTATAAAGTTACTGCTAATGCAAACTGAACATTTCCATCAGCTGCCAGTTCACATTAAAAGTGTCCAACTGGTGAAATATGATGTTACCACCAGTAACCACAGGTTTCACCAAATTAGAAGAAGAAGCAAAAAAAATTAAGGTAAGGTAAATAAAAAGATTTTTGTAATCATCTTAAAGTCTAATTTATCTTTGTGGCCCTTGTATGTTGGTCAGGAACCACAACTCTACATCAGCCAAAGAGTTCTCTGCACTCTATTATTCCATTTTCATGGTGGATTACTTTTTGAAAGGAATAATATAGTAAAGAATATCACATGGCTTATCAAACAATGGACTCAAAGACAATGGACAGCAAAGACAAAAGACAACTAGATTTCACTGGCTAAATATGCCACTGAGACCACAGTATGTCTATCCCCACTATATCCAGGATTGAGAGTAATGGATACTATTTGGCCACATGACTGTGCTGCAGTGTACTGACACCTTAAACAGGTGAGTAGTAGTCATAGTAACAACAGTAGTCATATCCAGGTGTGCATGAACAACACAAAGACACAGCATGCACATCTTCACGAACACTGAGCCCAGTCCTTACAGCTGTTTCTCCTGATCAAGCCGGCCCATCAGCACCGCTCTATATTTACCTTCATCCTGGGTTACACACACACATACGAGGGAGGAGGAGGATGAGAGGTCTTAAACAGCACAGGGAGATGGACAAGGGTTAGCAGCTCGGGGACACTTTGATTAAACACCGGCTTGGGTGGGCTCGATGGCTGAGTCAGGACCCTGTGATGATTCTCCCTCCCCTGGCTATTGTAAACACTCTCTCCACTGGACCCTGGCAGAGCTGTTAAGCCGGCAACGGGGTACCAAACAGCTCTGTGTCACATGAGAGGACTGGCTGGAGTCACGGTGGCCCGGGATACTATTCTTAGCTGTAGGAATGTACACAGTGGCCTCATGGCGAGCTCCACAGCGCCTAACTGGAAAGCCTCATCGTTTCTCTGTGTCATGCTCCTTGACTGCACTACCCACTTTCTGTCTGGATAATGTTTTGGTCCTTTTTGATTGGAACACATACTTTCTGACCACACTGACCAGACATTTTGGATACTGATTATTGATTTTCTGAGGGCAGGAGGTAAGGATTCACTCAGTCACAGATGTTGCTGATGAACTGGCAACAGGTTCATAAGCAACACGTTTGTGTCAAACTCACCAGTTTGACACAAACATAATATTTAAATGCCTTGGTGCTTTTGTTAAGTAAAAGCCTCAGTGTCTGCTTAAATTGTATTCACATCTTATAGGTTTTGATCAAGAATTTTTTTTTTTAAGGCAGAAATTGCTAATATAATCCAGCTGTGCCACTTTCATAATAACCACTGGAATATATTCTATTGATAACATATTTATAAATCAGTTTTGGTATTTGGTTACGGTGTTAGGAGTTTCAAAATATATATATAATATTTTACAAAAGAGAACACACAGCAATACTTGTTTCATGATAAATGTTCAGAAACAGAAAGTAATCCAAGTGACTGACTATAATCTATACATGAACGTGACTCAAGTCTTAATTTCTGATGCAATTCATTACAAGGAGCACTTTCTCTCAACTAGCAGGTCTTATTTAATCTGAGGAGAAATAATTATCTGTGAAACGTCACTTACAGTCATTTCACAATATACAATAATGATCAGAGGTCTAAATATATCAGACAAGCTGGGCCCCGTAAGTGGGAGTAAATCAGTAGCTGTCGCCATGATTAGAAGACTTAGTGTCGCTAATAGCCCAATGAAATGCCCGCTCTTTAAACAGCAGGATCATCACAAACCCTCCACCTAGTGAGAGAGTAGACAAGAGAGGTGGAAAATGGTGTAAAAAAAACCTCAACGTATAGAAATTAGCAATAGAGATAGCGAGAGGCATTGAGATGTCCAGAGAGAGAAATTCAGAGGGGATGGAGAGACAAACACAGATGGTCTGTTGATATGGCTCTGTTAATGTTAGCAGTGATGGACGGCTTGATGAGGGAGATGTGGCTTGATGCTACATAGATGCATCGAGATAATTCAGACGGGGTAAAAATAGAAATCTGTGAGTCAGTAATTGTCACATTAAGGACAGCTGCCCTGCAGAAGTTTGAAGAAGTGAAGGCCAAATAAAATGTCAGTTAATGTCATGATGTCTGACCTCTCTCCAGTATAATGGAACTAGATGGCACTTGGCTTGTGGTGCTCAAAGTGCTCAAATAATTAATTTGAAAAACTCAGTAGCAATGAAACCAGCTGACCCAGTTACTCAAGATAATCCACAGACCTTGTTGTGAGCAGTTTCATGTAGGAACTATTTTCTGTCTACCAAATTCAACCTCCTAATCATTTCACCACACAGAAGGAAGTGTGCATCTACTCATGGACGAGAGGCTCATGGTTGTGACAGCGCAAATGTAAACATTAATGGCGTCCTCCTCAGCTGAGCTGTAACGTTAGCTAGCTCAGTGGTGCTAGGAGAGCTAGCAGTAGATGCACACTTCCTCCTGAGCAGTGATATATTGGTAGAAAGAAAATAGTTCCTACATGAAACTGCTCACAACAAGGTCTGTGGATTATCTTGAGTAACCAGGTAATGATTTCTGGAACGAAAAATTGTTGTTGTGTTTTTAAAATGTATATTTTTGGTGCTTTGAGCACCACAAGCGGAGTGCCACCAAGTTCCATTGTGTTGGAGAGAAGGCAGACATCTCTACGGCTGATATCTGCAACACTCAGCAGCTCACACCAAAACAATCTAGACTGATAAACTGCGCTACGAGTAAGAGGAAAAATATGTGTTTTTGATTTCGGGACTGGAACTTTCCCCTTAACATACAGACATGAGAGAAGTATGGATCTATAGTCATCAGCATACTTTTTAAGAACTGTGTAATGTCAGCGTACGCTCATGTTTTTGTCAACCATCTGGTTCTGATGGACAATAGAAATACAACATGATCATGGAGTCTCTTTTTTCTTTCTCCACAGAATGGCCTTAAGACCACGAGACGTTTTCTCTTTCAAAGACACTGAACTGCCTTCCCACCTTCTTGCCCAGCTCAACATCCTTCGTCAGGAGCGTATCCTGACAGACGTCCTGCTCTGCACTGAGCACCAGGAGATCCCCTGCCACAGGAACGTCCTGGTGTCCAGCAGCCCGTACTTCCGCGCCATGTTCTGCAGCAATTTTCTGGAGAGCAGTCAGGCCCGAGTGAATCTGAAGGGAATCTCCTCAAATGTCCTCAGTGGCATCGTGGACTATGTCTACACAGGCTGTGTCACTATCACCATGGAGATAGTGCTCCCGCTCATGCAGGCAGCCTCCATGCTTCACTATGGAAGTCTCTTTGAGGCCTGCTCCATGTTCCTGCAGGAGCAGCTGAGTCCAGAAAACTGTCTGAGCATGATACGACTGTCTGAGATCCTTCACTGTGAGAGTTTGAGGGAGAGGGCGAAGGAGATGGCTGTGAGGTGTTTCTCTGATGTGGCCGCTACGGAAGACTTCTGTGAGTTGTCTCTACCTGAGCTAATGTGTTACCTAGAAGACGACCGACTTTGTGCTGAGGAGGAGCAAGTGTTTGAGACCCTCCTGGCATGGATCCACCATGACCCGTTCTCACGACGCGGTGCAATCCACGATCTCTTCAAGAAAGTCCGTCTTCGCTACATCCACCCGACTTACCTCTTCCAGTTCATTGCTAATGACCCACTGGTGCAGTCCTCCACCCTCTGTACTGAGATAATCGAGTCAGTGCGTCGCCTCATGCTTACAGTCAGCACCAAGTGTAGCCGAGAGCTCAAGCCGCTTTGGACAACGCCACGACGTTACACCTGCAGAGAAACACTGGTGGTGGTTGGAGGACGCAAAAACAATGAACAGACCTCACGAGAAGCCCTACTATATGATGAGAGAACTCATCGGTGGCAGTGGTTGGCCAAGCTTCCTCTGCGCCTCTACAAAGCTGCATATGTGTGTATTCATAGCATCCTCTATGTGCTCGGCGGGCTCAGCCTCTGCATGACATCAGGTGACAGTTCAGTCAGCGCCACAGTTTACACACTCTCCCTGAAGACCAACCAGTGGCGGACTGCTGAGCCCATGTTGGAGCCACGATACGCCCACCAAAGTGTGTCCTATCTGCACTTTATTTTTGTGTTAGGAGGCATTGGGGTGGACAAAAAGATCTCTCAGTCTGTAGAAAGATATAACAGCATGTTTAATCAATGGGAGGCCATGGCTCCAATGCCCACAGCAGCGCTGCACCCAGCTGTTGCAGCCAGCGATCAGAAGATCTATGTTTTCGGAGGGGAGGACGCCATGCAGAACCCAGTCAGGCTGATTCAGGTAGGGTCAGACTTCTCATTTAAGCAACATTGAATCAGCATTAGAGTCCAATTTCTGCATTGTTGCCACTCAAGTACAGACACAGAATTTGTTGCCAGTATTTACAGATATTTTCAGAATGCCACACAAGAAGACAGTAAACTACAGTCTCAAATGCTGCTGTAAACAGGCTGACTGATGTTTGTGGTGTGTCAACAGGTGTATCACATCTCTCGTAACTTGTGGTCAAGGCTAGAAACAAGGACGGTGAAAAATGTTTGTGCTCCTGCTGCTGTCATTGAAGACAAGATCTACATCATAGGAGGTGAGCTCAGTGAATGGTTGGCCCAGCTGTTACACAGTTGTAGAATATAAATGCCGTAGTAAAAACTGTAGTTGGTAACTTGGTAGCCTTATTGCACGTGAATGAAAACAACCAATCAGAGCCAAAGAGTCTTTAATGCTTCTGTCAGTCATGCCATTCGCTGCTGGTGAACTGTGGTCAAACTGTCAAACTAGGCAGCACTGATCAAATATGAAGCAAGATTCTGTCACTGCATTGCCTATTTGTCACCTCAAATGTTTTCAGAAACATATTTTAGTGTACTGTTTAGCTGTAAAATGAAAAAAGTTAGCCCAACCAGTGGGCAGTGTTTGGTGCTTTGGTCAACTGTTTTCAACATGGTGGCCAGGTCACAAACTTTGTCATTTTACAGCTAAACAGTACACTAAAATATGTTGCTGAAAACATTTGAGGTGAGAAATAGGCAATGCAGTAACAGTATCTTGTTTCATATTTAATCAGCGCTGCCTAGTTTGACAGGTTGACCGCAGTTCACTGTCTGTGATAGAGGAGTATAATAGCAAGAACCACAAGACTGCTTAATAGCTTCTTCCCACATTAGAGACTCCTTAGCTCTGATGTCTCCTGATATGTCTTGTGTACTGCTTTTAGAATATAATGATAGTTTCAGCAAATATCACAAAAAGTTTTTTTCATAAAAGTTGTCAATGATAGCTTTAACATCTGTACAGTAGGTGTATACTTTCAGATTTCTGTACTTTGCCTGAAACTCCCAGCCCAAAGCCCACTGCTAAGTATCTTTCTTAAACACCGGGGCACTGTAGTTTTTAGCAAACATTATATAAATAGGAGAAAACAATGCAATTGTTTGGGACTATTTTCAGCTGCACATTGATACACATTTGGTACAGCGGCCAAACACAAGTGTTTCCAGTGGCAGGACCGTGTACTGTATGTAGAACTCAAAATAAACTACAGTGCCCATTTCGATTGTATTAAAAGAACATGTCTCCCAGTGCAACAGTGTGGCTCACTGATGTGTTTTTAATAGATTTCAGACAATGATGGAGCTCTTTGTCACAGAGGAATAAACTAAATCAGCTTTAGATACTCAGAAAACACTTATCAGCTTATTGTTGGTTTTAGTCTTTGTTGATGATAAGAAATACATCGAATATCAATCACCAGGCTTGTCCGTAAAAATATGCTCAATAAAAATCTAATTTCCAGGATACACCAGGCGAATGATTGCCTATGACACCAAAGCCAACAAATTCGTCAAGTGTGAGAACTTAAAGGAGCGGCGGATGCATCACAGTGCTACAGTGATCAACAACAAGCTCTATGTCACCGGTGGACGTATCCTCAACGGCCACGATGTCATCGAGGACTCAGACTGCTTCGAGTGTTACGACCCAAAGACAGACGTTTGGACCTCGAAAGGTTCTTTGCCGTACAAGCTGTTTGACCACGGCTCCCTGCCGCTGGTCTGTGTTTCCAACCGACCCAACCCACCGTGAGCCACCATCCAACCAGTTACTTGGGTGAATGCTTTGCTGCATGTTCTTCTTCACCTCCCCTTTGCTGTGACTTAACGGCCTCTAACTACACAAATGGGAAACCATTTCAAACTGACTGCATTCCTTCACACAGCTCACGCTGCCACAACTTAGCAGCATGTTAGGCCAGGCCGACTTTCATCTGACTCAAAGGAGAGCCCAGCTGACAGGCAGAGGTGTCATTACTAAGGCACCTGGTGTGGAACTGAGCTGAGAGCCCATGAGATGACGGGAGGCAGACGTACTTACATAACAAGCAGCTGTTCAGACACATACGTAATCCAAAAAGCTCTTTCCGCAGATGGCTGCGCTCGTTTGATGATAACTAAAAGTGTTAATGCTTTAATTTCCCAGACATTTATACGCAGCATAGCACTGCCTGGCAGCTGCAGCTGACTTCACTCTAACAATTAAATACATAGGGAACTAGAGACTTGGAGAGCGCAGACCTCCACCAGGGCCAGATGTTCTTGCTCGTAATGTTAACAGAAGTGAAAAATAAATTGTGAATCCACCCCATGATTTGGATCATTTGATTTGGTTTCATGAAAATTAGGCCAGTAGTTTTTCTGTAATTCTGCTGATAACAACTGACCTGAAAAAATAACATTTTTGGCGACGGCATGGGCAGATTATGTGACAATGGGCCCCTGGGCACAGACATGCAAAGGGCCCCACCACCTCTCCTACAGAGGAGCAAGACAGGCAGACTTTCTTTGTAGTCTTTATGTATCTTTTTGAGGTTTTGTGGTCATTTTGTGTGTCCTTGTGGTTGTCTGCTGTGCTTTTGTAGTCATTTTGTGTCTTACTAAGGTAATTTTGTGTCTCTTTGAAGTAATTTTATGTCTTCTTGTGGCTGTTTCGTGTTTCTTTGTTGTTGTTTTACATGTTTTTGTAGTTATTTTGTGTGCCTTTTGCATCTCTGTGTGGTCTTTTTGTGTCTCTCTGTGGTCATTTTGAGTCTCTTCCTGGTCGGTCCATGTTAATTTGATATCTGACATTTTGCAAGTGAAGGCCCCCTGACACTCTGGGCCCCTGGGCCTGTGCCCAGTGGGCCCATTCAGTTATCCGTCCATGGGCAAAGGTAACTATGTCTGGCTGTTTGTTAACTCCATGAGCTTTGCTTCTTGTGTAAAACTGAAAAAAATTAGATTAGACAGCTAATATAATTTGCACTTTATGGAAAAAAAACATTCCTCCTTGACCCACATGCTTCTATCAGATTGCACTTGCTGATGAGAACAACAGTGACAGGACATGGACAAGCTCCCTCTGCAAAGGACAGCAGTCTGTTGTTTTGGCTGAAATGTTGAAAAGAAGCACAATATTACTTAAACAAAATTACCTGGGCCAACTTTGTTCCAGTTTAGCTGGCTTGATTCATGACTTTTAGAACTGAACCCCCAACAAAGCATGTTCTGTATTGTCTCATTTATGTTTCTTTCGTGCAGCACATCTAGTGTAAGCAATATGAGGTAAAGTAAAAATATGCTTTAGGTGAGTCAAAGCACTGTAAACTCAACGATTTGTGCTTCGCAGTGGTGGTTTACTTTTCATTTCACCATGTACAGTTGTTGGATAAAGAAAAAAGCTTCACAGGCAGCTACATTGATGTGAGGACATGTGACAATGCTGCCTCTGAGGCAAGTGCATGGTAGGGATGCAGTGTCCTACTAAGGGTGATTATGACTGGAAATGGTGTACATGTGGAGATTTTCAGGGTTTGCAGCCTGTATAATGGGCTCATGTAAATGTGCAACCTGCAGGTGGTTTCTCAGAAACGTGTCCATTAATCTGAAATCTATTTTCTGTTCATGTGAGAACAATGGCTGTGATGTATCGGAGGACGGTGTAAGACAATGAGACCGTGGAACCTCTCCACAAGCCTGTTACTTCAGTCGTTGCCCTGCAACCCTCTCGACCCTTATGGAGCGTACACTCACTGTTGTGCTCCAGCTCCTGGCCCTGGTAACAGTTGCCATGGCAACTCTGTTATCGCCCCATCGGATCATTCGTGGCATGCATCCCTGTAGTGGGTCTATTTAAGATTACGTCACTGATCAACTGTGTTGCTGTTGCTTGCACATTTGACTCTCTTTCTTTCTTTCTTTCTTTCCTTCATGTTTTATTTCCTACTGTACAATATGCTTATATTTTGGATATTGATTCCCCTGTTTCTGACTTGGTTTATAAAGGAACACTGTAATGGCTGGATATGTGCAGTATGTGATAATACTAAAAAGACAGTTTCATTTGATTGCTTTGAATTTCTCTGCACAGGAGTAAAAATAATAGCATCTGTTTTGGACATGGTACAAATGCTGTTATTGTTTTACTGGACTGGTCTTTAGTTGAACTTGGTGCCAATTTACAGGGTTATCCATTTATTTAAAGACTGCAAGGGTGTAGGATTCGAATTTTGAATGTCAGACACTTAATTTCCTGCATTCTGGTGAATTGTTCTGCATCAGTTTATGGTGTAAATGTTTTTAATTTTGTCAAAATAAAAGTCTTGGTGGACAAATGCACATGTTTTAAATATATTGGGGGATATGTCCTCTGTGTTTCCCATGAAATCTACGCCTGTGGCTGGCTTAGTCATGTCCCCTTCAAGGGAACATTGTTAACATGGACACAGAATCATGCTGGCTGGCTATCAGGTGACACATTGTTCTCCATACATTATTAAGTACCGCTGCAATGTCGATTAACTTTGGTGCAATATTGTAAGAATTATGACAGAAAGTTAAAGCAGTGAAATCAATACTTTTCTTTATGTTACAGTGTGACTAACATGTGCCAACCTCTCGACCCTTCACATTCTCATCGTAAAGTTTCAAGAGGAGCTCCACATGTAGACTGCATATCTAGTTACCGGTGTCCCCCCTGAGAGGCTCACTGTTTGCATGGTATGGCCTACTTGTACACAGCCCTCCGGTGAAGCCGACCTTAGGAGAAGAGATGCGGCATCCAATTTCACTCTTACATTTTAATCCCTGCCCATTAGTGGGGAAACATTGACACTTGCCCAGGAGCAGCGACCAAAAGGGAATTCCATCACACTCCACATTAGCAAGCCCAGACTGTCATTGAGTTAAAAGGCTCCTTGTTAGCCTGGTCGCTCTGAATGCCTCACAGTACCCCTCTCTGTGTGTGTCTGTGTGTGCGGATTCAATACCTGATGCCTCAACAAATTATTATCAAGACATACTAACTGTGAAGAGTGATACAAAACACCTAGCAGTTTGTCTACACTCAAATGTTGAAATTAAAACCTTAAAGGGACAGTTCACCCCAAAATAAAAATAAAAAATACATATTTTTCCTCTTATCCATAGTGCTATTTATCTATCTAGACTGTTTTGGTGTGAGTTGCCGAGTGTTGGAGTAATCAGCCGTAGAGATGTCTGCCCTCTCTCCAATTTAATGGGACTACATGACACTCAGCTGGTGAGGCTCAAAGTGCCAAAAACAAAAATAGATTTGAAAAACTCAACAGCAACATCTCTTTCCAGAAATCATGACCCGCTTACTTAAAATAATCCACAGGTATTTTTGGACCCAACAGTTCTGGGGACTCCCTGGGAGGAACCGCTCACTGAGGAGCCTCCCCCGAGAAGTAGAAATCTTTTAGGCCTCTTTTTCTGTTTGCACTCACATCGCCAATAGGAATTAGGAGTTACTAACTGTAAGCCAGCCAGTGGTTGGCATAGCAATGTCATTTTCTGTTTGACAATTCAAAATCATGTTATAGTTTCATTGTCAAATATATGTTCAGTAAAGCCTGGACTTCACTATCAGTCTATTTGTCACTCCCTGACGTCATGGTTCTTCATTACAGATGGATATATTCGTCTCAATTGCACCTCAGTCAACCTCACCATCATCAATGCCGCCATCAAACTGTTTTAAAGAATAAACAGGCAAGAATAAACAGGCACACACTTCACATAACACTCAAACGAAACATGGAGCAGGTAAATGAATAAACATGCCTCACTTACTGCACAAAACCAAGAGGGAATGAGTCTACTTTGCTTATCTGGAACTGGCAATGCAATATCACCTTTAAACTCTCAAACCTTCAGACGGAGAGTAAAATTTCTGCCGCTTCACGTGTCTACTTGGAGAAAAAGTGCCTCAGCTAAATGTGACCCTGCAACATAGAATGTAAACATGGTTTCTGTACAGTGTTAATACAAAAACACAGCTCCTGAGTGATATTAAAATAAAAAAATTCATATTTATGAACATAAATCACATCAATTTTCTTCAATGTGTTGTTTACACGACTAACAGATTTTAAAGCATTTGCTGGTGCTGCATTGGCTGTATTCAACCAATCAACATACACTCAACAACATCTGGACCAATCACTGTACACTTGCATCACTCATAGATCCTCTTTCGCTGGGAGAGTACCTACTCAAGAATAGGACCTAGGACGGTGCTTCAAAACTGTGTTCTAAGAGCTATAATCGTTCCTAGTTTTCATGGTACAAGCACACTCTAAAAACATCTACAAACCCTCTAAAAACATGAGCAGTTTATTGTCGGAACTATTTGATTTCTTCTGAGCTACACCTGCCAAACGTATCACAGTGCAGAAGGAAGAGTGCATCTACTGCTAGCTCACCTAGAACCACTGAGCTAGCTAACGTTACAACTCCGAGGAGTTTACATCTCACACTTTCACAAGCCTCTTGTCCATGGGTAGATGCACGCTTCCTTCTGCACTGTGATGCAGTTGGTGGGTGTAGTGTAGCTCAGTAGAAAGGAATTCGACAAGCATCTCTAAGGCCGATATCTCCACTCAGCAACTCACACCAAAGCAGTCTAGATCTCTATATAGATAAACAGCACTACAGAGGAAAAATGTTGTTTTTGATTTTGGGGTGAACTGTCCCTTTAAAGGTGAAATCAGCAGAGACTGTGACCATTACTAATAACCCTCCATCAGCTGAGTCAGATGTCACATGCTGGACTCAGTTAGCCAGAGCAGCATTTCAGAACAACACCCTGTGAAACTTTTTATTGAGCTGCTGCTAAATGCACAGCCTATTCACACTGTTTATTGACTGTGTGTTTGCTTGCTGTCTTTCCATAGAAACCAGTGTGTGAGGGTCACCCTTCAGGGAGACTGCGGCCTGGCAGGTTATTTTCAGTGTCTGTTGCTAACCCATCAAGGGATAGCATTTCATTGCTGTGTGTGTGCGTACACACATATGGCTATTGTGGTTTAAGAATGATATGCATAAATGGGAGCTGCATGCATGCTGCAATCAATATCTATCATCGTATTAACCGTATCATACAGAACACCTTGTTGGGTTTTTTAACAAGCCCCAGGACATTCTGTATTTACATTCACTTTCTTTTTAGCCAAATCTGAATAATCCGTCAGTGTCTGTACTGCTGTGTAGCCTGAGGCTGAAGGAATGTAAAATATAACATAAAATCAAGCAGCAGCATCCAATTTCTCATTTATTAAACAAAATTTTCAAAACCCTTTCATTGTTGATTAGAGACTCAGATTTCAGTCACTAAAAAATGCAAATAAGATGTAGGTTCCTGTTTGAAAGTAACCACAACACAGTTCGATATTAACTGAAGGGTTTCCCTGCTGTGTCATGTGACAGGGCCTATTCTCAGTGTGTAACTGTACCCTCCTGTGTTAATGTGATGGACAGGAGGATTAAGAGGGTTTACACCTACACAGAGATTCTGCTTTTTTCTTTCACACAAGTCCAACTACATGTACGACCTGATACATCACCCTCTTCAGATACAGAATAGCTTTGATTTAAATTAGGTGCAAGCTACAACTAGGCTTTACACTTTTTATAGATTTAAACTTTCAGCTATACTTTAGCTTAACTTAAGATATACAGTGGTATTAAGTAGCTTTTTAGCAAAACTAAGCAACAGGATCAATTAAAGGCAACGTTTTGAATTCATTTTAATCAATACTTACATTCAAAAAAAAAGAAAAAGAAAAGAAAGAAATTCACGGAGCAACTAGAGCAGTGGTTCCCAACCTTTTTCTATCACTGAGTAAACTGACAACCCCTGATGAAGTGACATATTTTATGGGTATTTCATATTATGTTCAATGCATAACAATAATAGTAAGGAACAACTGAAGTTAGATTCCCTGAGACTGTATTGAAACGGTAAAAACAGTCAGGAAGTTTGTGTAAAACAAGTGATTGGATGATTTTTGAGCACTTTTTTTCCTGTGAATATTACATCAGAGATGAGTTTTCTGGATATTTTTAGACACTTAAAAACAATTCTCTGTCTTGTATTTTTTATTTTTATTTTTTTTCCAAGTCAACTAACTAACTAATTCAATTTAACAATCAAGGAGGCCCCGCGTCAGACCCAGAACACGCTGGAGAGATTACCTGGGAACACATTGGGGTCCCCCAGGAGGAGGTGGAAAACGTTGCTGAGGAGAGGGAGGTCTGGAGTGCTTTGGTCGGGACCAGGCTCTGAATAAGTGGATGAAAATGATAAACTTTTATCTTTTTATCATTACTATTTTATACATATTCATTTTTTTTCCTCTCGCAGACGCTTGGCCTCTGTTCTATTAGTTCTTTGGGTTGTTTTACTGCGCACTTTACTAATGCAGGATGAGGCTGTTTTGCAGAGACTGAAGGCTGTTTGAGTGTAGCTTGTGTTCAGGTCATCACCGTGCCTTTATTCTGTGAGAATTTATATCTTGAATAATAAGCTAAACTTTAATACCAATTCCGTTTAGTTTTCTTACCATAAATGAATGAAATGCTGAGATGTAGGCCCATTGTATACTCTTTTTTACTTACACACCTTTAAATCAAGAAGGCCTTTGGGTCAACCCCTTGTGAAGCTTTGGCGACCCCCAGGTTGGGAACCCGGGAACCAGAGTCCCAAAAGGTGATACAAGCATACAAGATAAAAAAAAAAAGTTGTTTCTACAACATAATTAACTCACAAGTTAAAACATTCACTTTTGAGGGGCTTTAGGGGCTTCATAAAATCATGTAAAAGAGGAAAAAATTAAGTTAAAAAAACAAAACAAAAAAACAAGTGGCATTAGTACTGCTTGTAAGTAAAAGTCTCCAGGTAGCTCATGTTTGAATTTAAAGTACTTTAACCATCTCTAAAATGATGACTTTTGCAGTGGGTCAACTGCAATGACAGTATTTCTTTGACAGCATTTAATCAGTCTAATCTTATCTATCAGTCTGAATATGGCAACAAATTAAAATGCAATACACAGCCTCCACCACCTGATGTCCCTAAGACCACAGGCTGATGTGAAGCCTAACAGAAAGCTTTCCATTCATCGTACCTGCATCGCCCTCTGCTGCCCAATATGACAAATGTCCTCTGTAATTCTGCACATTTGTTCAACTCACCAGGGTTTGAACTCTGTAACAGGTATACATGAGTCAAGGTAAGAATCATGATGATTTTATTATAATGTCTTTGATAAAAATGAACAGATCACAGTACAGCATGCATACATTCCTTACAGAGGTCTAAAATAAAACTGGTCAGATGGTGTCACTGGAACATGGCGTCGTTATTGAACAGGCTGGCTTTGTGTTCATTTGGTAACAACTGTCACAAAACACACGATATAAACATTTGTGTTTAGGTGTGTGTGTAAGTACACGTCTTTTGAGAGGGAAAACACAATCATAAAGCATATTCAGTGACAGTTATATACTCGCCTACATTCAATTAAATGGAGAGTTTTGTTTTAGCCATTATTCATTTCTTATTCACAAACAACCTGCAGCCATTCACACACATTTTCATTCATGAGGAACTCTGGGAAATGGCACTATGGATCCCCCAAGAGGTGAAAAAAAAAAAAAAAAAAGATTTTAATAATTATTATTAATTAAGACAAAAACCCAACATAAACAATAAATTGGTCCAATAAAAGTGCGATTTGCGATTTAGAGGAGTCTTAACACTGAGGAGTTTATAAACTATACAATAGAAATAAAATCTTAATATTACACAAACATAATAACACTAATAATACAGGTGTCAGAGAAGAATTTCAAATAAAGTAACTCCAGAGGCAAATATCTTAAAACATGGTAAAATTATATTTCTACTTCGTTAAGCTTTTTGTATTAAATTTGGAACAATTAAGATATACAGCATGTACACATTCACAACCCTACGTCTCTGTGCTTCTGTTGCCCCGCCTGGAACATGGAAAGGGCAAGAAACCCAACCTTGGATTACCCTAAAAATGTCCCCTATTCAGTTTATCACACATATGTACAACAGGTCCGTAACTATGAAGGCATTCAAAGAAAGGAATTACATTTTGGCACCAGGCACAGAATTGAACACATTAAAACTAAACCCACCCAGAAAAATAATCTGACTACTCTCACCCTTCGACGTGTTGCCCGACAACATGAGAGAACAGTGAATGTGCATTTAAACTGGCTAAAAAAATGAATGATGAAACATTTGGCATAATTGTTGCTGGAAGAATAAGAGAGAGGGGGCAGGGGGGGGTGGTCTACCCCAACAGACCTGGTAGGAGGATCTACAGTGCATTTCTGTCAAAAAGACAATCTGTTGTTTATCCTGAGTGCTAGAAGTAAACAGGAACTGGAAAACGTATTCATAGCTAAGATTAGGGCCGGGCCTTTGTACTATTTACATGTTTATCACTGCATCTTTTGGCTTTCTGTATCATCTGATCGCTCTTATGTCAGATATACATTCTCTTACCTGGTTCACAATAGCGACGTCAGCAACTTAATTTACCCATTTTATCCTGAATTATCACTTTAAAGAAACATGGCTCTCTGTTATCTGGCAGCTACTGCACAGTCCTGACCAGTCATGACCAATCACAGCGTGCCAACTTTTCCTGAGACGGGGTAAGGTATAAGAACCTTTACTAACTTTGGGGTGGAATGAACTGGCTTCATTGAAGGGATTTATTTATTTTCTTATTGAACGACTAGGCTCTGGGGGAGGCGTGAAGGAAAGTGCGCAGGGCGGCCCCACTCTCTACACCTCGTTGATGGTGCGCTCAGAGGGCCTGAAGTTGACAGAGTTAGACGATGACATGTAAAAGGACTGGGTTTTGCGGTTGAGACGGGCACGTTTGGTGGCCACGCACAGGCTGCGCTTGCTGGAGGTGATGATCTCTGTGATGAACTTTTTGCAGTCTACGCAGATCTCCATAGTGACCCAGTCCTCAGTGAGCTCCTTCGGCAGCTCAGGTTCGTCCTGTGACCGGCCATCTTTGCTGCCACTACTGCTGTGCTTAGACAACCTGAGGACAGGAAGAAATGATGAACTCATCAGACAAAGCATGACATTTTCACCATAGCTCCTTAGTGTATAAAAAGAAATGGCACAGTCTACAGTAACATACTTGTAAACACTTCTGCGTAAGCTGTGTCGGCTGTGTCCGGACCCAAATGGGTTCTTTTCTGGCTCAGCAGGAGCAGACGCTCCACTTGCCTCTTCTTTAGCTGCAGCACCAGGGCCCAAAGAATAAATGGGCAAGGTGGAGTAGGGCTTGGATGGCAGCCGCATCTGAGGTAAAAAGAAACACAGAATGGTTAAAAATAAAAAAGCAAAACGCAGTTTTGGAGGATCTGTTAGTGCCAACAGGTGTCAAGAGTGTCAACAAATTGTGAAGTGAGTGTTCAAAAGTGTGTTAAATAAAGCTCAACAGCCGCCTACCTTTTTGGAGCACTGGGAACACACAGGCCTGGGGAAGATAAAAATGAGCTGTTAGGTCGAACATGACTAAACAGATGCTATACTTAAACAGCACTCCACTGATTTACACTGTAATCCTGTAACATTGTCTGACTCATGAAGGACAGTTTAAAACTGTAAGGATCAAAATTGATGCAAAAGTACCAGAAACATCGTCCTTTATATTCTACACTTCATGATGACGATGCAACTGGTCCTCAGACATTTGCTTTGGAGATTCATGTGTGTCATGCTTGTAGCCACTATTGCGACTAACGTAGCCTTCAGCTGCTACACGGACTACCTAGACCCTAGGACAAAAGACTCAACCCCGTATCCGCACGGGTTCGGGTCCATGTTTTTATATGGTACAACTTGGTCCGGGTCGGGTCCCATTCTATTACTGCTGGTTATATCGGACATGAAAAACATTTTTAGCAGTAGATCGGCAATTTTAATTACCAGGTTTGTTTGGTACATAAAATAGATGATTTTGGACATGCACCGAGTCGGGTCTCTAATATCTCGGGCAGAAACAGGTCGGGTAAATGCAATTTTAAAACTGTTGGGTACAAAGAGATCTCGCAATGAATTTTCTGTGTCCATCATTTTTGGCCTGTTAAGACCTCTAGCCTTCAGACCTAAGCGACGCCGAGTCAAGCGACATCACTTAAGGAAGGAAAGAAGCTCCCTCTGCAGCCTCAAACAACTTCATACAACTTTTTTTTTAACAAATGCAGCAGTACTTCATAACACCCGCAAACAGACGTTAATGTGTAAAATTGGTGGAGTTGCCCTTTAAGCTGAGAAGTTCTATTAATATTGATTCCGTTTACCTTTTGCAGAACTGGCAGGTGTAGGACCAGGTGAAGAGAGAGAACCTCTTGGTCCGACATGAAAAGCAAACCTAGAGAGGAGAGCATGAGGCGAGGTGAAGACGGTGCATTCAATCTGTTGCGTTTAAATGACAACCGTGAAATATTATCACTCTGATGACAAGAACTCTACATATGGCGCCTACCTTTCCTTTCTTGAGGGCAGTGTAGATGTCTTTGTACTGCTGAAACTTCTCCAGCTCAGCCTTGACCAGAACCTGCCTGATGTGCATCACCTCCTCCACCGTCAGAGCCAGGCACTCCACCGGGTAGCAGAACTCCTCCTGGAGGATAAACACACATCACATTAGCAAACTGCCTTACATCTGCAGACTAGGGAAGATGTAACCTGAAACACTGCAAACACAAGAAGGGAGGATATGTGCTGGCAATGAGACTGACACCCACTTAACCAAAACACCAAGCATGCGATAAGGTGGTGAAGGTGAAGGTTAAAACACCAATCTTCTATGCTCATTGTCAACCACAAATGATGCTTCCACTGACATGACAGTGTGGCAATGAACAGAAAATAATGTACAGAGCATGCTGTAGATGCAACACTCCCGTCATGCTGGTGGTCCACAGCTTTTGGCTATAATTCACTTTATACAATTATTCTATCATTGTATTTGAAGTAAAACAGATTACTGGACCCCCATCATGATGCAAGTTGTAGTTGCCAGGAGACTTGTGACAAAGCTGGGAGCCTATTCAACACTTTCAACATCTATCTTTTGTCTCAACGTGATAGCTTAATGCACCCAAAGTCAGAGTGAAAATCGCTCAGGGAACTTCTTCACCAATCATTTACTCTTAGTGTCCTTCACTTGGCTCAGATTAGAAAATGCGAGACTGCTGTCCCCGAGCTATTTTCAGTGCGCTGCAGATCTCCCATTCACACAAATGGCCATGACGCGAGGTCACATTCATCTAAAACAAGTCTATTGAATTACACAGCATTTTGATGGGTTCCCCACACAATGTTATGTGTCTTTGATGATGTGCAGTAACAGTGACATACCGGGCCCTGAGCACCACTGGTGGCTTCCACCTGACCAGCAGACAGAGGGAACAGTACGTTCAAACAGGAGCAGGACCATAAATTCACACAAGCACGTACAGACGGCTTCTTAAGGTTGAATGATCAAGATGATCTATTAGGATATTTTGAGAGGCTGCCAGTTACATCTTATTTACATCCATCTTTCCCAAACATTCAATCATTATTTCACAAACTGTCTTTGCATGAGCTTATACTATTAATGTAGCATCTTGTGTGGCATGAAATTAAATAAGGTCCCAAGAGATTAATGGGATGGCAGCCTTCATTATCTCATGATTTCAGGATCATAGCTGCTGTCTCAGTCTGGTCTACATGTTTTACTGCATGTCTGTTATTACATAATTATTATATTGTTCTATTTTTATTTTATCTAATTGTATTTTTCCGTATTTTTATCCTTACTTATCACTCCATCACATTTTCCTTATTCCTCATGCGTCTGACTCCTGAGCTGCTGTAACATGTGAATTTCCCAAGCATGGCTTTAATTAAGTCTTATCTATATTATCTTACATATCACTGCTAGTCTTGCCCAAATCAATCTTTTTTACTGTTTCCACATAATCTGTCCCACTCTAAGTTTTTCTCAAGTATAATGGCATATTATCGAGCAAAATTCAAAATGGGTTGATGATGATATAGACAGAAGGTTGACCAGGTTACCTTGGCGCTGGGATCCGCCATCAGCTGCGGCATTATGGAAAATAGGAAATGACTGCAAGTAAGTCTCTGGGACAGGACAGCTGACCAGTGTAAACATTTTAATGATATATAAGTACGAGACAGGGAGGGGAGCTGCAACAAAGATCTTACTGTTCAACTTCTACATGAGAAACTCAACTCGTAGTATGTATGTGAAAGGCAAAGCATGTTTGAGCATGTGCTTGTGTCAAACATGGCTTCAGGTAAAAGAAATAACACTGATTTTATCATGAAAAGAGGGACTAGAAAACTGTAACTGCGTGGCTTTTGATTACCTCAGTCTGTCACCAAGGAGTTTAATTATTCTCATCTTTAAGAGGCAAGACAGGATGTGATCACTAACATGAAAGGCAAAAAGTAAAATAAATAAATTAATTGGTGTCACAATTTTCCCCAGGAGAGCTGTCTCCTCTGGGGTTTGAAGTTCCTCTGATTTCATGATGGCTGAGATTAGGGCCTCTGGTTTGGCACCAGAGGTCTGCCATTACGTGGTGAGAATGAACCTTCATACAGTGGCCTGTCCTGTGGTTTCAATTACATCCATCAACCTCACTAGAATCATACGACCGGCACAGACACAATCAGTGACCTCATGGCAAATGAATGCCCGGTCACAGGACAGGAGTAAATTCAGCAGATAGAATGGAAATATATCCAGCGTTGTTGGTAGATTCAGCCAGAGTTAATTCATAATGCAATGTCCATGTGAATGATTTGTTATTCTACAATGTTTTAGCATATTCTCCTTTTCTTCTTTTTTAATTTCAAATTGCAATTGATTTGTGGCCTATTCTCCAGAGGATAGCAGTCTATTCCACATCTGCCTTCCTGACACTGAACCATCTCCAGATGATAGACACACCTCAGGATCTTCTTCCATTCAGAAACGTAGTGAACTCGGACAATGACTAATGTTAAACTGGTGGGCGTGGTTGATCAGTTTAGAGTGTCTGTCTGTGTGTGACAGAGGGAGAGCCAGTCCTCTGCACATACACACAGCCAGCTTTTAATGCATTACAAACTACTAAAATGGGCAAGGTATATCTTGAAATGATAATAAGGTCATCTGCCATATCGCACAAAAAATTATATTTAAGTATATTGGATACATTCGATACATCGCCCACCCCTACTTTCATCACTGAGAAGACTGAATTCCTTGACTGATTAGAGATGCTCCTAGTAGAGACATTTAGGGACAATAATCTGAGATATGGCAATAAAGAACATTATTTACCAGCTTTGTTTAATCACATAATATGAGTGTATCTGCAGCTGATGCAGTAAAATTTGTTATGTCACTAAAATCGTCTGGGAGGTTAAGGTCCTGTCATCAACCTTAGAGGCTTCATTTTTTTGTTCCTTAATTCAGGCTGTGATGGTTAATCCAACAGACATAACGCCCCAGTTAACATACCAAAGACTTGGAGCTCTGTCTGGATGGAGGTGCAAAGGTGCAGACACTGGTGGGGGCCTCCTTCTCGATAGAGTGCCGCCTCTGTGGGGACTGACGCTTGTCTGGCTGGGGGGTGGCAGAGACGGGCAGGAACTTTGGAGGAGCTGGAGACACGGGACACAAAAGAACAACATGTGAAAAGACTGTTAAAGAATGAACATTATGAAGACAACTTGGATGTTACAGCAGTCATCATAAAGTAGTTTCTACCTTTCTTCCCTATGGCAGACTCAGGTGACGTGTCCTCCATCAAAGACGTGGACATACTGGAGCTGCTTCGTGTGGGCTCGTCCTGTCCAACAGAAGATTACACTTATTTAGTCATGTGACACCAAAAGCTTTAAATTACTTTCAATACTGCATGGCAACACATATGCTGAAGTTGCATCAACATTTTTCAAGCTGCTAAACTGGAACTAGGTTAAGGTGGTGACGATCATCTTATGAGCTTAGACAATAAGAGTCAGACATCTTACATCAGATTCGGAGCTGTCCAGCTCAGCCAGCGTGGGTGCTCTGAGCAGCCTCTTCCTCTGGCTTAGAGGCAGCCCCCCACCTTGACTGGGTCCCACGGTGCCACTGGCCAGAGACTGGGTGCTGACAGCCAGTTTCCTGGGTGCATCAGGAGTGTCTGCGCGGAAAAGGTAGGATTGAAGTTCTGTTCTAAGTAAACCATAAATTCTCATGAATCATCTCCTTATCTAACAGCTGGCCATCATGCCTTCTGTGTAAACAATGGGTGTATTTGTATTGTTACTACATGATACAACAGAGTCAGTATATAAAGGCCACATGGTGACCAAGATAAACCCCAACCATATAGATTTCCTCCTGAATACTGTCATCGAAATGAAAGTCCTTTATGTTACAAAGGTCGAAGATCACACCACTGATGCTAGCTTCACACCCATGAGACGCAAGTTGGGTTTCTATCCAAATGTTGTACACATTTTAAACACACTTTCAGAAAACTGTCAAAAGAAAGTGCAAATTCAGGCGCTTTCCAACTGCTACTGTCATGCAAATTTAAGAGCTGGTTCACTGAGATAGCAGAGGGTGGTGCTATTTCTGTAGTCAGGAGAAGAAAAAGAAGGCACAACAAGACGGCTTATTTAAAAGAGCGCCAGTCAGACCTCAAACTGAAGAAGACAATGGATGTTTAACAACTAATATTACAGTTATAAGCTCTTGAAAGAACTGGTAACAGCTTGTATAAGCGTGACCATCCGGAGAGGACAAGGAAAGCTTGCAGTGGCTATGCAGTGACAGTAGGTCATCATTGATTTGCTGAATCTGTTTCTACTGGACTTTGCTGCATTTACTTTTTATTGATACACCCACTTTTCCACCTCCCCCATGCATAACAACTTTTTTTGCAGGATTGAGAGACTTTTTTGAATTGTTGATGTTTCCACTCAGGTTATTTCATGTACAAACTGAAAATGCGCATAAAAAGAGGTGGATGGAAACACACCGAATACTTCTTTACCTGAGCTGCGGAACAAGTCCTGTGGAGTGCTGATGCTTTTCCCTGCACCTGTAAGGGAATTAAGGGAATGTAACCTTCAGTAGGACCACACACATTCATATATTGATTCCTGACACCAGACGAGAACCACAGGGAGGACTTGACAGCAACAAGCATCTGTCAGACCAGGTGTGAACTGAGTGGATGCTGTGTGGTTGTGTGCTACGCTCGAACAAATATGTTGTGCACAGCTGGAAAGCACAGAGGGAGGGGTGAGTGAAGGGGAAGTGCCGGGGAAAGCGGAGAAAGACAATGAGTGCAGCCACGGTGCAAAAGGTTATTCTCGTATATCCGTGTGGATTACGGTCATCCGGTGAAACTGTGGTGCGACATTCAGACGATCATCTGCCATTCAACTTTCCATCTGAGGTAGGCTGCTGACACCAGTGTTATGTAATGTGTCATATTCCTCAGTGAGAGCGGATTAGGGTGACGAGCAGGGCAGACTGGCTGCAGGGGCAAAGTGATGATCTGTAATCTCACCCTACTGGCTCTGGTTCAATGGCTATCCCTCATCACCTAGACCACAGATGGTCCCTGTGAGTCACTACTACAGGGCACGCTGTCAAACTCAATCACTCATAAATGACTAAAATAAAGAATTCTTGCTTTGAAGCCATGTTTTTATTATACCTCCCAGCAAATCTCAATCAGGTTTTAGACAGACTGTCCAAACTGTTATTTGCTAGTGATCAGATTGGATTTGTGTATACAAACGTGGGTTGCTGTGGTAACCACGTATGCATCCCTAACTCCATAGTAGGGCAGGGCAATACAGAGAACAATACCTCGATATTGATATTGCAACAATATTGTAGAGTTGACAGTTGGTGCTTTCACACAATAAAATTTTTGATAAATAATCATCAGTAATGTGGATGTAAGGACTAAGTGGGGTAAAGACAAATTATACAACAGCTAAAACAGTCTGGTAATTTCAGAAACACTTATGATATCTAATATATGAAATCTAAGACAATATCTAGGCCCAATCCCATTTCTACCTCTTAAAGAGTGCCCTCGTTTGCGAGATAACCCTTGATGAGGGAAGTGAGAAATATTAGGGTAGAGATCTTTCCCTAAGAAATGAGACGCCACTTCATGCAAATCGACATGGCCGACATGCAGGCATACATCACGCGTAGTAGAGACGCAAGATACTGGTAGTGATTCAGGTTTGAAAATGCCGGCTCCAGCGCTTGTGTTGTGGCGTGTGCTATGTTCATTCTTCTCCATCTGATGAATAAATGGAGAAGAAATGCTGAAAACAGGAGGCGCCTACAACGTCTTCTAGTTCCGATCGATTTTGTTCGATTTTGTACACTAGTCCAACCATCTGTTGTTTGTATGGCCTACATTCCGATCATACAGTAACAAATTGTTTTCCAAAACTTGCCGAAGTTGCTGACTTCGCAAGGTGTTCTGGGAAATTTCATCTTCCACTTCACTGAAAGTGTGGGTCGGGGCTCCCTTGGAATCTAGGGTGGGTTTTAAGTGTTGGAAACCACTTCCACTACCTCAATTCTGTTTTGGGACACCACTCGCTTAAACGTGAACGTGCACAACCAAGTGCAAGTGGGTATTTCTAGGGGAAGTGTGAGTATTGGGACAGGCCCCTAGTCTCATATCACAATATCATTATAATTTTCATATATTGCCAAGCCCTCTCTGTAGCTAGTTGTGGCTTTCCAGTGTGGATGTATGAGAAATGGAGGTCTATCATTTCCCACTCAAAACAAACGGGCTGTCAAGTCGCAACGCAGACGAAGTCAGTGACAGAGAGGGCTGGTAAACACTGTATAATGCTCCGTGCTGCAGTCATGGTGGGCTTTACTGTACAGCGAGAGATTTGGTGCCATCCGTCACTCTGGATCTGAGGTCATCGTTGTGTGTTGTGTTGGGAAAAACACTTTAAAATCCAATTTGAGTATCTGGATTGAGACGCGTCTCCATGCAATTGCAATCACATTTAAAACCACCTCTAAATGTGGCTTGGATCGGATTTGCAATGTTTGTTTGGTTTTCCTGCTGCCTGGTGATTTTCTAAAATTAATCTGTATACAATCTCAATATGCCAAATAAAAACAGACAGATTTGGGTCAGCAGTCGACCCATATTTTCCTCAAGTACAGTAGGTGTCGGTATCACAGCAGCCAGTAAGTGACAGTAGTATGCCACTTGTACAACACAAGCATGAAATAATAATAAGGTGTGTGTGTGTGTTTAAATCAGGGAGAAGCAGGAGCTAACCCTGAAAATAGCCTGGAATGAAACACAAGGTACAACAATAGGAACACAATAGGTGACGTGAAACTTTACCTGATGAGTCAAAGCTGTAAGACATGCTAAGAGGTCGCATGACTGACAGATATGCCCATGTTTGAAATAAAAGGAAATGGGAGCAAACAGGAGAAAAAGAAACCCATGATAGTTAAAATGGATGAAAGTCAATAAATCATCTAAGTAAATAAAACATATTCTCATTTTCTCCTGTAAATCTAACATTATTACAAAACCATAGCATGTTTAGAATAACATATGAAGCTTTCCATGTGTATGATTATGAAACCACTGCTCCATATCACTCTCTTAAATCCCCTAACAATAGGTGTTTTGTGTAAACTGCATAGAAGCGCTGTAGAGTATAGATTGACTACATATGTACTGATCTGATTAAAGCCTTAAATGGCAAAAACACTACCTCTAATTGGCCAATTATGACGACTGCATACCAAAAGGATATCTCCCAACCACAAAGGGTTGCATAACATGCCAGAATCATGTTATTAAGTTCACACCAAAGAGCTTATCAGTCCAGGAGCAGATTTGTCAGTGACCACAACATTTACTTTAGCAGTGCAGGTCTGGCAAACAACTCAGAGCTAACAGCAGCAGTCAAAGTGATCCTTGTTTAAATATTATGACACCTTTGATAAAGTGAGCAGATCAATGCAGGAAGAGGGCTGTTAAGAGTAATCATGATGGATGTGGTCAAGTCACGGTTAATGGTTTTTGTCCTGAGTGGAGTTAACAGATGCACTCTCACTGATTAGAAACAAATGAAGCTCTTTTTCCCAGATAAAATGAAAAGTTTTATCCAGAGAGTTGCAAGGACACATTCATTTTTATTTAATAGCCATTTATGCATGCATGCATATAAACATTAGTATGTTAATGTATGTGACTGTTAGCAGCTTACCCAAGCGGCTTCTGCGGATCATGTCCGGTGAGACCGGCCTGAGCTTCCTCTCGGCTTTGATGTCCTCCAGCAGTCGCTCATGGAGGCTCCGGGGACGTGGCGGGTGGGGTTTCAGTTTACGGGCTGCGACCTGTCATGACAACCACCACACAAAGTGAGTGCTCCACTGCCATCACCTTGGAAACCCAAGTGAGAGTTTTCCCTCACACCTCCCAAGAAAGAGTGCACATTTTGTAACTGCATTGTCATCTAACTCTTCTGTTGGTCAAAGTTTAGCACTTTGATAACAATACCACCATGTGATCATGGCACATGACATTATGTTCCCTATTCACACCCAGTCATCTGGCATCTACTGTGAATGCCAGTGTGCTTGTATAACAACTGACAACAAAATCTCGATGGCACTGACAAAGAGTTTTCACACGTGGGTTTAAAATAGACGATAATCAGCATATCAGTCATTCTTCAGGTGAGGTAAAACTGAATACCAGAAATACATCAGGGGCCAGGTGCATAAAAACTCAGACACTCATGTAGATCCATACTAAAACTGTGTCTATGCACAAAGTACATGTGCACATTTGCATTCTTTTCTTCAGATTTATAAAGTCGAGCAAACGCCTGATTATGTTTTATGAATCTCGATCATTATGGCACTGGGCACACAGGAACAAGCCTCATTCCACTCCCACAGTTCGCCATAAATAGATGTAGAAACGCTCTTAAACATCTACTTGCATATCGATACTTGTGCCCGGCCCACCACTCATTAGACCTGTCAATTAAAAACACAGCAAAGAAGGTGCAGTTTCACCCACTGCTTCACATCAGTGAGGTTCTATAACAGTACCAGAGCAGCTATCATTAAGAACGGCTGTGGAGATTTGTAGCATCTAGACCATTAATAACTAAGTTTCTACGTAACTATGTTAGCTGCGATAGATGTCTAAAGTCTGCATGAGATGTGCACATTCTCATTGCACATTCTTCCTTTATACATACCAGTTTATGTGCAGGAAAAGGCGTATGCATTGCTTTGTGCCCACTGTTTTAACATCTTGCCCCAGATATCAATACTATACACTGAATGCTAAAACTTAACAGACTTTAGGGAATACATCATCTGACAGATCACCGGCACCATGTTGTGTACTACTCACAGGGTTGAGAGGCGGTCGCGACCTGATGAATTCAAGAATGATTTCATGCGCACTCTTCTTTAACCTTGGTGGGATGTCTCCATTCACCTGGAATGAAATTGTTAAATTTGATGAGGATCATGACTTTGTTTTTCTTAATTACCTGCACTGAAGAGGTTGTCACAACCTGCAGAGAGAATTTACTATTGCAACATGAGAACATTAAGAAATGTGACTAATATTAAAGGTATACCATGCAGGAGTTTCCTAAAAAACAAAAAAATGTATAGACTATGAAAGTAATTTCAAGTCAAGTGTGTGGAAATGTAAATTTCTGCGGAAGCTCTGCCTTCCGCCTGCATTTTTCTTTTTTTAATTCTTATTTTGTGGTCAGGGCGTTTCTGGGCTGCAACCTTTGGGCAGTGGTGTGAAGCCAATAATAGCGTGAAGGTGAGGTCAGGATTGTAGCTGCCAGGTAGCAGCATGCGTGCAAAAGAAAGCAAAGTAAATATAAAACACAGCGTGGAAAAAAACGCAAATATAGTGAGGCGAAACACCAAGCAGCCAAAGCCTGTTCCAAAATGAGGGTGAATCTGGGTTTTGCTTTTACTTTGACTTTTGCTGCAAGTACTGAAAGAGGGAATGAGGAGTGACATGGAGTTGGCTTGTGCTGGTGGTTAGTTTAGTTAGCTTTATAAAGTATCGCCATTATAACAAATGTTGGGTTCCTGCAATGGTAGAGTGGCTTCCAGTGAATGTACAAGTAGTGTAGGGAGGAGCGGCCAAATTTAACTGTTGTGAATAAGCAACAATTCCTGCAGAGTATACCTTTAAGACGATCATAAAAAAACATGCAAAAACATGGTATCATTGTCAAGTGCTGGTCTGGAGTTATTCCCAACAAAGAGACTCACTCACCATGACCTTTCGCAGCTTGTAGCGTTTGGAGCGGATGTCATCCATCAGCATTTCGTACGGTGTGAGCTGGTATTCGATGGGTAACGGGTTATACTGGCGCTCCTGAACCTTCTTCAGTTTAACACCATCTCGTAGATCTCGCATTACCTGCACCCAAAACCGTGCCTGGTGGGGACAAAAAAGATGTGATATGATAATTACTGCAGTACATAAGTTATGTAATCACCAATACATTGTCATAGAGTTGAATCTATTGATGCTTAGTGTTGTACAGTAAGTAGATATTCTTCTCACCCAGTCTGCATTTTGCAGCTCATTGAGGTCTTTAACAGGCTCCTCACGATTCTCACCTTCCATCCTCCTCAGGTTCTAGCCAAGAAAAGGGACAGGACAAACAAAAAGGGGGGAGAAAAACAGAGATAGAAATTAAAAGTGCTTTCTAATGTCACCTAATGACGCCGCATTCGCAGGGCTGGCTGATATTGAGCTGAGGTCACTGGCAAACTGCCCATGTTGTCAAAGCAGTCTGGTTAATAAAATCAATGGATGTTGTTTCACATGAGCGTGTCGATATCTGTCCCATTTTATATTGACAGTGCACCCGAAAGAAAAAACAGAAGTCAATAGTCAACTAATGGCTGCTATTAATGTCTACCTGCTGAATCCTCCCTGCACAAGCTAGTTATTGAAAACTGGGTGACCAGTTCAAATGTCAAACTGGGTAAGGTTGAAGACCGCTCTCCTTGTTGTTAGCTGCATGTGGTAAGACGATGTATTGTAAACACTTACTCTGCTGTCACACTATCCATTCAGTTGACTTGTTTTCACTGAGAGCATGACTATGCACTAAGTGAGGACAGATAAAGCAGCTGCCCAGACTGGATGGACAGGGACAGGGTGCTCTTACAGTGGCTCCACCACCGAAACAACACGTACGCTTTTGATGTTCCTCTATCATAAACAGGCAAATACTTGACTCATAAATTAAGTTTTGGTTTGTCAAAATTTGTTTTCAGGCCAGATGACTCTAACATGATCTACCATATCACTCTTAGATCAAAGAAAAAAAGCCCAAAGCGTCCCTTGTTGACAGCTGCTTTTCTTATCATCTACACATCTATTCACCCACACCCGTGTTTACTGTTGAAACACATTCCTTTTTCTGATGCATAATCTTTTTTTTTTCAGCTGATCTGACCTTTCTCTTTCTCTTCTAATATCCAAATGCATTTCTGCTGTCAATTTACCTGCCACCTTTGTTACCCAGGACTCTCTTCCTTTTATAAAACCATAACACACTTAACCTGGCTGTCGCTCACTCTCAGTGTTCACAACAAATTCCAGTTTTGGTTTTATTTCTAGATTGGCAGAAAAGACAGGGGAATCCAAAGAGAAGAAGATGATAAACACTGACAGAGAAGTCAGAAAAACAACTGACCTCCTAATTTGTAAGCATGTGTGATACTGTGCATGGTTACTTATTAGCAACTATCCAGTGACATTCAGTGCTACAGGGAGTGCAAAGCAGTCCCTATAGCCTGGTGGTCCCCTCCTGTAAGCTCCTTAAATTGCTATAATAAGGTTAAACTTGATTCTATAACCATATATTACATAAGGCTGAATGCATGACTCACGGCACTGTATGTGGTGTACATACTGTGCAGCAAGCGACTCAATCAGGAAACACAAAGTTGTTCTGGTGCGTGTACAAGAACTCATTTGATGTCTATTTTTGGAGTGCTTGAGTGGGGTGTGGCAAATATTTTTCCCACAAGCTCTCTAAGGTACATTAATAAAATGTATGCATATGCAGATTTTATTATTACTGTCAGCCAGGTGCAAATTTAAGGTGTAACAAGATGTTACTTATCAGAAACAGTGCAATTACTTGAATGGAGTCTATTCCCAACGCATTACACTTTTACACAACATATTCATGTCATCCCAAATTTACTTGTAGTTTGTATTTTGTGCTAGTAATTGCTAAAACGAGCTTTTCTGAAATTAGTCTAGACACTGAACTACAAAGTCTGGGTCTGCACAAGCTGCTTATGACATCTCCCATGGTGTATTTCTTTGATAGCATTTTTGATTAAGGATTTCAGCACATCTTGATTAACAGTTAGTTAATAGTTAAAAAAACGTTGTCTCTAAGGCCTTTTTCAGCCTGCCAGCCCACATCTGTTTTTTTGGCATACCGGAGGATTGTGTCCAGATTGATTTTAGAAAGTCTGAACAGCAAAAAAAAAAAAAAAACATGAAATGCAATATTTGCACATTGGTTCCAAACTACATTTTAAGGTGGTTTGACATGCAACTGGATGTCAACAGATCCCTCTCAGTCCTTAAACTCTGGCTTCACATTGACTTTTGTTATCACACGACAGCTGCCGACAGAGGAGTTCTGCACCCCTATTTCTCATGCTTTCATTTTGGAAAGCTGTGTTACCAACGTAGCTACGTAGTTATTGACGCCTACATTGTTACCACAGCAACCCACGCAGAAAGGTTGGTAATGTCTGGACACAATAATCTGATATGATCACTTGCAAATGATAGTGCGGACAGTCGGTCTTAAAGATCTGATCTGAGAATTCTGATTTGCCTGCAGTCTGAAACTAGCCTAAGAGGGGGAACCCCTTACTAATCATACTTAATTACTCCAGTATCAATACTCTATGTACAGAAATAAATGAGAAATAATGGAGAATCGGGATGCCAGATCACATCCATGCAGAGTTAAGTCAGGTGAAGTAATTTAAACGATGTGTTCCCAACTGGCTGTACAAGGGGGTCATACAGGGACACCCACACAGTCGCAATCATTCTGGACCATTACTTCTTCATGGGTTGTTTTGTTGTTATTGTGCAGTTTCTGGGCACCACTCTGGAATTTTCTTTTCCCAGTGTCTGTCTGTTGGCCTTACAGATCCTAATTCAAGCAATTGAATTCTACACAGTAAATTCAAGTAAACACAGCAGAGTGGTGGGTTTGGTACCTCCTTATATACACAAATCTGTTCTATGCTTACAAGCATTCCCTATCACTTTCGGTTTCTTTTGAATTTTGATTTGATTTATGATGTGCAAATGAGTCAAATGTTAAGTATGACTCATGGACAAAATTAGCCGACTTTGGGAATATGGATGAGTGGCAATAAATGAAAGTGAGCGTAGATGTTACTTAATATTTCTGAAATAGGATTAGGTGACTCACTTCCTGTGCAAGTGTGTTATCAATTATGGTGATAAAAAAAAGATACAAGTGGGTGAGCAGAAGGCACTGTTTGTGTTTCCACCAGATTGCGATTCATCCTTATCAGATTTATCAATAACTTGCAGATGTCACTTGTCAGAGTTTCTTACCTCCTTGGCACTCTTGATTTTCTCCAGAAAGGTGTGTAGTTCCCTGGTTTCAGCATAGAGAGCCCGACAAACAGCCTGGTAATGGTTTGGAGCGTCGGATGGGCTGGGCAGGTGTGAGGAACATAGCTGTAGAGGAGAAAAGGGAAGGAATTAGTTACATACAGTATCCTATAGTGGCCCCTTGAGGGAAATTGTGATTTTGGGCCAAATAAATAAAACTAACTTGTGTATAAATCATGAATTAAACATGGCCAACATAAAGTACATATTTTAGTATCCTACATAACTGATGCATAAATAGATAGTTATATAACTGTACACAACTGAGGCACAACTGAGGCACAACGGTACTTCAGTCTGGCCCAGAAGCAACCTCTGAGTTGCCCAGCATACATAAATCTGACATAAGACAATATGTAAACTGCATATATATTGTATGGAAGAAGCCAACGAGTGAGCCACCTCGCATCCTTCTCATCTCTGTCGAGCACTGCACATGCGCAGTAAACATCAAGGCTGCTTTCCTGAGGTGGAGAGAGCTACAGGGCGCAAAGAAATCCCAACCAATGTCAGCTCAGGGTCAGTTTAACCCTTTCATTTTAGCTTACTTATTGTTTTCGATCTTCTTCTGTTTACTTGTCTTTGACATGTACATGGTTGTTGGCAACAGAGGTATGGGCAGTTTTTTTCTTTGCTGGTGTTTGTTTTGCTGGTGTTCTGTTTACGTGCTGAAGATACTGAGCTTGACTGAGTGAGACTATGTGCAGGGAAGGGGGGCTGTGCAGCACTGAATATGTGTAGCCTATCTACATTTCCTGGGTTTAAAATCTAGCCCAATTGAATTAGTAATTTTGCTAGGATGTATACCATGTTCACCATCTTAGTTCAGCGTATTTAGGTACATGGTCATATCACAATTCTGGCCTGATGATGGCACTAGATGGAAAAAAAAGGAACGGGAAAATCCAAGTTATCACAAGTCATCATGGGGGGATATGAAGTCTGCATAATATTTAATATCAGTCCTTCTAAAAACACAAAACAAACAAGTCTGGCTCAGAGCAGTAATAGAGACAATGTCAGGGGATCACCAACATCAGTAGGCTTTATCGTCTTGGGACGATAACTGTCTGTACAAAATGTCTAAATGCCATCAAAGAGTTCTTGAGATACTTCAGTCTGGACCAAAGTGTAGTCTAGCAGGCTTATGTAGCCATGCTGCTATGACTAAAAACAGTGCGTACCAGAGTTTAAACCTGATCGCCCAGTCGGCGCAACATTGCCTGACTAGCATCACTTGCGCACCATTTAAAGCCCTGACCCTGATGGTATGTTACTGTGATTGTAAAGATAATAAAGGCTGCCTGCCAGCGTAATGGATGAGCTGTCAATTATCTCCAGTGACACAAAAGGAGGAAACCAGATGAATGACATATTTTTCATGTTCTCCTAGAGGGCTTGGCTAGCCACAGGAATGTCTGACTCAGCAGTCCGTGTCTTCTTCCTTGTCCACTTGAAGGAAATTCACAGGTAAAAATGATATCTGAGCAGTGAGTGTCTTTAATGCCATGCTTAAAATACCGCTGCATCGGTGGTTTCCACTGTTTATGCTAAAAACAATGACCAAGCACAAAACTTTATCTATTGCAAAATTTCAGGAAAGCTGTATATTAACAGTATGCCAATGTCACAGTCTAAAGATTTGGTGTTAAATTGACATTGTGGGAAATCCTTTAAATCTTTGATGAGCAATTATTAATGGGCTACAATCCAAACTCCAGATTGACAGCTTTGGTTAAGAGCATGACAGCTCATGTTGCCACTCCTCTGTTCACTCAATTTCACTGAAGCAATGAGGAAACCCATTCAGGACATTCAGTGTCTAACTATTCCTGTCTTAGTGGGATGCTTCCCTTGCAAGTCCTGTCATCTTTTGTCAGCTCCTCGTCTGGCTGAACCCTCGCCGACCCAACCTCCCGCTGCCCGACACAACAGCAGAGTAAAAGTATAGGAAGGAGGTTAGCCAGGAATGTGCTGTGTTATCTACTCCGGTCATGTCATACCAACATACTGCAGTTTACACTCAAGAGAATGATTGTTAGAGAACTGGGAGGCAAGCAATGCGAAACACGCACTGTTTGTGTTCCACACCGGGTTCATTATATGGAAGGAACGGGCTGTGAAAGTTTCTAAGCCTATTCCCCAAATACCAGTGTGTTTACACAGCTATAATTGCCAGTCTCATATTCAGAAGCTACTTGGGGAATTTAAAGCGTGACGGCCCGCATCAGGGGAATTTGTTTGGAGCTGGAGTGATGACGATGTGTGGATGCAGAGCTCTGTTAACAGACCTGATGTGAAAATGGAATAAATGAGCAAATATTCAAAGCAAAAGAAGAATCTGCACATTTAATGTGCCTATGATAACTTTGATCCGTCATGGATCTACATCAGTCTTATCCCTCGAACCATGACTGATTGCACCGTCGCAGTAAATGATTAGAGTTATTATGGGAGTGTTACAGAGTGAGAGGATTCTACTTTTGTTTTGAACACACCTGATGTATCTCAGATTGCATCTTACTGAAAATTATCCATCTGCTCTGATCACCTGCCGCTGAGCACCATGTGTATCGTTCGCCAGCTGCTAAGAGAAAAACACAAAAATAAAGCAGCAACCCACCGTGATGAGGTCTCGATAGCCACGAATGCTGCTGATTGAGCTGGTGGTGGTGGCGGGGACTGGTTCCTCTTCCCCTTCCTCTTCCTCCTCGCACTCATCCTCCTCCTCTGTGGCTTCGTAGCCCTCGTCAGGACAGGGGTCACTCTCAGTTTTGTCTATGTTGGTCATCATGTCGATCAGGCGCTCCAGCGGCGGGGTGAGTTCACGCTCTTCGTTTTCTTTGAGGCCATAGTCCAGAGCTTTGTAAATCATGACACCCAGTGAGTCAATAACCTGTGGGACAATGGACAATTAACTTATTGTAGTTTATTATTGTGTACTGGAAAATAAATAAATACATTTCATAGACTTGGGTACAATAAAAGAATTTGTTTCAGCTGTGATTCCACAGAAAAAAGGGCGGTGCAGGACTAGATATGAAAGACAAAAATAGAATATGATTCTGGTATACACACAAATTCTTTGGTTTGATATACAAGTAAGGAGGCTGAGCGTAGTAAAATTATTTTCATTACTGCCCATTGTCATTTGTTTACCTCCTGTTGAGTGTGCCAACATTATGTTCTTTCCAGCTGAGAGACTACTCTCAATTTCATGTCACCCCCTGCTGCTCTATAATTAATGGCACACCAGCACATCCTCGTGGAACAGACCCAATTTCTTACCACCTCTTAGATACACAACTCCATCTACATCAGACTCACGTAAAAGGACAAGAAGACAGTTCATGTCCTCAACCCGGATGCGAAACGAGGCCACAGTGTTCCTCCAAACAGCGTGATTATTACCATAATCTGGGGATGATTTCATTTCATCGCTGCTTCCCCTCATTAACTGACAGGGGATGACCTATCTTTTTCTTTTTTTGCAGTTTGTTCCAAAATGTCTAAAACAACCACCAGGCTACGACAGCACAAGGTTTTTCTTTCACTGCAGCATGATAAGTTGGCTCTGCTGTGCAATGTCCTCTCCTAACAACTTAATCAAAGCATTGCTCTCAGTTCAACAAGTGTTCAGGAGCAGCAGGAGCTAAAAACTCCACACAGAACAGGAGCTCACTGACGACGAACTCAGGAGGTGTTGGTTCTTCATAAATCAGTACATGTATAAGTTGCTTGGGCCTTTGCTGACTAAAAAAAAAAAGGGTAATTAATAATGAAATAATAAACGAGGACAAATCTTTTGGTTTCTACACTTCATCTACTTAAGATGAAAGTTCAAACTCAATTTGTCACTTAATCCTCGACGGATGCGTAAACTCAAGCCCTCAGGACCAGCGCATGGCCTTAAAGCCAATTTTACACGTTGGCCAAAGATGGAATTACAACGTCCAGGTCCATCACGGGATGCCAAGGGGCCCTAAGACTTTATCCCATAGACTTACAATGTGAAAGAGATATCTGTAAATCAGTGGATACATTTTTTGAGTGTCACAACTGCCACAAAATGTCTCTAGATGAAATTTCACTATCAGAATTTGATCCAGTCGCCCCGATAACATTTCAAATGTCTGGAAGAGCTGCACAATTAAGTCATTTTATCCTCATTCAAGTTAGCGGAGGGCTTGCTCTGAAGATCCAGGTAATTTCATACCATGGAAATCAAGCTTTTCTGGCTTCATGCACCAATAAGCAACTATCATAGGGATGAAAAGGGCCTCGCCTCCAACACTATGACCAGTTCTCTTCTCTCTGTACATCTCGCTTCAACTCTTTTCAGTGCTGAAAAACTTTTTCCATGGCTTAAATTTTAATTTCTATGGAAGTTAAGTTTCTTTTGGCATCCCAACATTAATAACGTAACATTCAGCATTTAGCAAAATATACTACAGCATGCCCCCTTTTCCTAGCTTCCAGTTGGGTATTATAGAGTGCCCTTTATTGTTTTCTATAACATTCAACAGGACCATTAAGTCACTGTGCAACTGCTGTGGCTACAAGTTTAGTGCAGGATTTGGATGTGGATAGAAACCACTACCTGTTTTTTGTTTGTGCACAAACAAATAGGTTGTAGCTAGTGGTTTCAAACAAACACAAACAAATAGGTTGCAACACCTCACCTCACAACTATTTTGACATTGCTTTGTTGTGGTAATAAAATGAGCTAACTGCTCCTTTAAGTGCTGGATACTGCGAGCCATTATTGTACTGCGTGTTCTTATCCAGAGAGAATACAATGTTGAAAAAGGGAGGTGTCCAAATAAAACCGAGTGCTGCTGTGGGTGAAGCTCACATTGATGGGCACGGCTAGCTGTGCTTGGGTGAAGTGACAGTGAACAGAACCTGGCCGTGGTGTCTGGGAGTGTAGCGCACAAAAGGGAAGGGTGTTGACTGAGCATGTTTGGGATCATTAAGTGCAGCAACCGAGGCAGAAAATCATTACGTAACTCACCTGTCATACTGAATCAAAGTGCTGTCATCACATTTGGACTAAACTCATTAAGTCTCCTATAGATTGTGTTTGCCCTTGATCTTTCTGAGAGGCATGAATTTTTCAGCCATTACAGTGTTTCGACTGTGCAGCGAGCATGTGCAGCTATTCCATTAAGGTCTTGTCTACACATACAAAGACATAGTTTAAAACATATTTTTTTTTCTCTGCACTTTGGCCTTTCGTCCACACATAAAATATTTTCGGTCACTTTAACTGAGATTTTTGAAAACAAGGTGTTAAATTTACGCATGCAGATTGTTGCTTTGTGTAACGAGCATGCACCAGAGACAGTAACAACAATGGCATACTACTGTTTGATTTTTCTATATTTTGTAAGCACTGCTAGGCCTATTGACCACTTTATTTAATTACTTAGTATTACTACATGCTGTACAGATGAATGGAGGCATCTGATGCTCCGTTTTGGTCCACCTCAGCATCTGCAGGCTGTCAGAAATGACGACGGAAAATAAGATCACTACGCATGCTCAGAATGTTTCTGTCATTTGAGGTTTAGTTTATGTAGCCTTCATCACCACTTATTGGCCCAGCTAGCATTTGGTGTTGTTATTGAGTTCTAGTGTGGAGATATTTTGTAAAACGAAGGCCATATAGAGAGAATGTTTTTTTATATGCTGGGAAGAAATATCTGTTTTCCAAAATATCCGTACACATGCAGACACGGCCTCAAATTCTATGTTTAACTAGCATCTACTTCCATGTTTATCCACAGCTTTTCTCTGCATTGAAAAGGTGTCGACGTCACAGTGCTACATCACCTGACCACATGGCCAGAGCTTTCTCTATTACAAAGGTGAGAAGCTTTAATAACAGTCATGTCTAAAACAGGCTGAGTGGTCGCGTGTTAGGGATGTACAAGTCATGAGAGCTTTCAGAGAGAAACGGTTTATGTTAAAACTTAGTAAATAAACAAGAACATTTGTATCTATTTACCATTTTTGCTTGTCAAGAGAGTAAAGTGTACAACACTTTTGAGCGGTACAGTGAGTCTGTATCTAAATGTGTATCACTAGAAACTGCTATGGGATTGTGGTTCTTCTCTCAAATCAGATCTTTGAACTGTCAACTTTCTATAAATAAAAGAACAATCACTCAAAATACCAATATCACAAAAGCAGCAACAGCCTCCATTCTGAATTTTCCGACACTAACCTAATCTATTGATCCAATTCTTTCCTGGAGAAAGGCAGGTTTTTTGGTCTTGTACTTTCACCATTTATCAACCATCTCTGTGTGCATCTGATAATCCTGTTCCAGGGCTAAAATAAATATCCTATTCCTTAGTGTCTCATTATGTAACCTTATAATCCATCTGTAGGACAACATGCACTGTAGTAGGCGGAGATTCCCTGCAGTGACACACAGCACAAGGGGTCTCTTTCATGGGCCATCAGGATGCAAACGTTTACACTGGACCACATAGGGTAAACATCAATTATCAAGTGTGGAAAATCCTCTTATATCCATGTGTAATTTAAGCAGTTGCATTCGACTAGATTTCCATGTAAGGAACATTTGCTATACTGGCAAGGCATGGGTAGATTTAGCAGTTATTGTTTAAATCCAATTTCCCTGCCAACACAAAATGGCTTGTAATAATTAACTGCTTCATGGCTCAACAGAAGCTAGCACAGAAGGGCTCAATGCATCATTAATTAAAGCACTCTGTACAATAATCTGGTTTATGTTATCCCAGGTTTATGCGCTCCAGAGCATAAATAATGAGAGCTTGGACTCAATTTGCCAAATATACAGTTAAGTCCAGACATAAATGGTTGTAAAAAAGAAAAAATACCAGTGGAGGCTGTATAACTCCACCCTGTTACTCCAGCAACATGGCAGTGTTGCGACAGCTTTGTGACTTCATATCCAAGAATGACATTAAATCATGAGTTTATGGCAGGTGGAATGGGGAAGATGCATCTTAAGTATCGATAGCCAGCGACCAGGAAAGAGGAGAAATTACAGCTAGGTTTTCTAATCACACTTCACTATCTCATCTGAAGACTTATGACTTAGAGGAATGAGGCGAGGAGCCAAAGCAGAGGAGCAGGAGGAGGAAGGAGGAAGGAGGGGGAAACATGTATGCAGATAAGCTGTTGGGAAAGACAGCCAGAAAATCCACTGCTGGGTTTCAGGCACAGGCAGAAATATTTGGTATCAAACCACTAATTGAAACCAGGCTCCACCCAGGATAGGTGGAAGCATGCCACTGCTGATGAAACACTCATATGTTCCCATCGCTGTGGTCTTGGCCAACCACAGGTAGCGCAGGAAGTCGTCTACATTTTCAAATGCTCCTTGGGAAATCTAGCGAGATGAGTCACCTGGGTGTCAGTGAAAAAAAAATAACATCCCGAGTGTGTGTAACACATAAAAAAACTTCTCAAGCTCAATTCAAATAGCTCCACTCTCCATTTGAAGCAACTTTTCTCATGCTCGCCAAACTAATAATGATGCTAATCACTTGCATGACATCATTGCCCGTTTGCCAACAATGAGTTGTTTTATAGTACAGAATCTCGTTCTCACATGAAGACCAGTGTCAGAGGCATCATCTCGAGACTCAATGACGAATAGGAAGAGAATTTTCTACTCATGAATAACGTTTGTCTCCTGAAGGAATGCTGGTTTCATATCAAATCTCCAATGTTGGACCTGTGTAACTCTTAATAAGCATAACTAGTAAATAAAAGCTAATAAACAACATAAAAGTACAACTTCAAACGATGGATAAATTGAAAAATGAATATGAAAACCAAATCCTCGTGCAGGGAACTGTTTTTGTCCACACATGACCTTATTATTGGGTCCACTCAACAAAATTATAGCAGTTTTTCCACTTAACCATTTGAAATGGGTCAAGCTGTTCACTTTGCAAACACTGGCCTTTTGATAAGCAAAAATAAATAAAGAGGGGCACATAATTTAAAACATCTGTTTGGTCTTATTTTGAGCCAAATAGCTCAAGCTGGCAAGCAAGCAGTCTGGTCACTCACGAGTATAAATGCTTGCTCTGGTGAGGCTAAAACTCGAGCGGCCTTTGGCTCGATGCTGTGCGCTACTGTCTGAGGGAGTTTTACTGTGTGCTGCTCTCTTAACCAGAACTTCTATTATCTTCTACTATTTTTCCTTCTTTTCCTATGCATTGCATGTTTTAGTTGTAACCTTTGCAGTTTTCCAATCACAGAGCCTTTCATAAATAACAAAAGCTCTTATAAGCTACCACTTTGATTCATACATGGCAAACTGTGAGGACGAATGATCCTGAATCACAAAACTAGGTTGAAAAATAGACAAACATATTTTCAGCTGTATAAGACGGCTCAACGAGCAGTGCAAGAGGGGCAACCGTGATGGAAAAACATCGGTGAGTCAACGAGTACGCACATGGGCAAAGAATGAGCCGTTTGTGTTAAAGAGCATCATTAACGTTCACACAAACACACGAGAGAGGAAAGAGTAAGGCTGATGTGTTGCTGAGTCTTTTAGCACACTGATCAGTTTACACAGAAATACAGTCTAGTTTTCCATTTATGAATTGTCCATTTTCATTTGTTGGCAAGTTTGGCATCAATCAGGGATGTTCCTAACAACTTATCTCCTTGATTTTAAAGTTGAAACTTTGACTAGTCCACTAGTCTAACAGCATGAAAACACTCAAACAGTCAAATTGAGCACAATTTGTTCAGAAAAAAGTATAAATTTTAAGAGCAATTTGACATTGTTAATCGGGTTTAAATGACTAGTATTTCTGTTGCTGACTAGCGAGGGTAGCAACGTTTAATCAATGAGTAAATTAAACAGGCCCAGTATATAATACAGTTGATGAATGACGTTTGGATCTGCATTATCGCAGGCGACTTCAGATTTAAGAGGACTATTGAAAACTGTTATCTAGCCTTTCTTATCAAATATATGACAACTAATGGCACAATTCATGTGAGAGCAAAAGTCTGTTTTCTTGCAGACAACAACAACAACAAGCCTGACATCATTGTTTGGGTTAGAGTTAACACGACCACATTCTTGCCTTTGCAGCTGCAGTCTGAGGTAACACTGTGACCATCTGAGTTGACAAAACAGTCAGCTAAGCAGCCCTCAGCTTTTGCTGCAGTAGTAGAGTAAAGCCATCACAACGCAGACAGTTACATAAGCAGAGCTAAATCTAGAGGTCTTCCACCGCAGGAGCGGATGCTCGGCCTCCTCCAGTCTGAAGCATCACTGTTCGTAGCAAGAAAGAACACAGTCTTATCTCCAAGTCAAAAACTTTCCAGTTTGATGTGAAGTCAACTGGAAGAACTTAGAAAATGTCACTCTGGATCTGGAACAGCCATCACTGACATTATGTGGTTTCTTTTCAAGCTCTCAGGGTGGCATAAAAGCTGATCCTGGAGATGCAGCTATAGTGAAGAGCTATTTCAAACAAAACGCATCTCCAGATAAAACTCCCAAACACTAAGACTACATTTGATACTGTAAAGCATATGTTTTTCACAGTTAAACAGCTTTAGCAGCATAAAGTTCACACTGCAGTTATGTGCCAAAAACACCCTCCCAAAAGCACAAACCTACAGAGTATGGTTTATGTCACTATAGCTGCAAAATAACCCTTACTGAGCTTGACCTAAATGTTGTCAGAATCCCCACAGTGGCTCTCGATGCCAGACAAATCTGATAGGCAGCTGTGACAAAGGAGAAAAATCTGTCTCTTCACACAAAACACATTTGTCTTATTCTTAACACCACACAGGACTTAATGGCAAATACTGGAAAGTATCTGTGACAAAAAAAAAGATCTAAAAACCTGACAGACTGAAGAGGAAATTCATTTCATCTCTCAGGTCTGACTGAACCAGAAGAAAATCAGAAATAGATTTCTTCTGTGGTGTATATAAATAGAGTAAACTGACTCAAATAGTGCAGATTAGTCAATAAATTGCATTCCTGTGGTTTTGTTCTTGCTGTGAAAATCCCTGTATAGGCAGAAAATGAAACCTTACTGTGGGCTGTAATATGAGCCGCACGAGCGCTTTTAAGTGAAGCAGTCAATGTCACAAAAATCAATAGACTGATTAAAAGCAGGATGTGAAAATAAGGTCACTGGTGAATGTCAGGCATACAGGGATCAAACTGGATACCAGTCAGACTCAAACACCACAGACAACTGACCCAAAAAAGCCTAACTCATTCAAAAGAATCTGCTGCCATCCTTAAAAATTAGGTAAAAAAATGACATCTCTTTCTCTGACAATGTGCAGTCTGACGTCAGAGCTGACAAGAAAAAGTCTTTGTAGAGACACAGCTCATTGCCTGCAGTGACTGGTATACAAGGGGAGGAAGACACACACACACACATAGACTAAACACAGAAGCCTCACATCCAGACACATGCAGTCCCTGTTCAACCAGCTGCAGTGTGGAAGCCAGTACTGTAAACTGTTTGCATGCAAATATATGCACTGCTCCACTGAGTCTTAGCCAAGCTGACAAATGAATCTAACCATCTGGAAAGAGGATAAGTGGGAATGATGGTGATCCAATTTTTAAATATGAAACTTAACTTTGACAAGAAAAAACAGGTCCGTGAGTGAACAAGTCTCAAACTTGGGGTATGATGGATCCATACTTTTTGAAGAATGAGAATATAACCCTTCAGACTACTTCCATTAGCTGCCATTTGCTCATGGCCTCACTCACGACTGAAACTATTAGTGTCCATTTCAAAATCTGAGGATTTACCTTGTGCGTAATTCTGGTAAACTAATTGGCATGGCTTAAATTGAGCCACAGGGATCTGAGCAGACATGGAAAACTGTAGAACCAGTAATGGGATACTGCAACTAATCTCACCTTAGTTTTCAACTTAGGACAAACTGGGTTAAGCCTGTCATTAAGGCTACAACAGAAGGTCCAAGTCTCAAACTCTTTACCGCAAAGAAATATTTACAACTTGACATGAAGGTGACAACAAAGCACCACGAGAGAAAAGCTTGCTCATGACCAGTTTAAGTAACAAATTGGAATCTTGTTTGATATCACTGAAGCTTATCCCAACACAGGTTCTGTGGTGTATGAGAGCCAAAGTGGGTCAACTGTACACAAGCTGGTGATTAGCTCCAAAAGACTGAAGAGTCTAGAAGCAAAGAGGAGTATGAGCGAGTGGCACTGGCTGATTGCCTAGTTGGCTGACTCACTAACACAAGGAACTGATACACAATGTCAAAACATGAGGGACACAAGACTATGGCCAAAATGTGACCAAGAGTGAGAGGCCTGCTGTGTATCATCAGTCAAAAGGGACAAACTGTGTCCATGTGTACTTCCCACTAAATCAATTTTACTGAATGATCCGAACAGAACTAGGTCAAGGAAGACCACCGTGGCAGAGTTATAGTTCCAGTTAATGTTCCTCTCAGAACCTTAAATTACATTAAAGGAATACTTTGCCTTTTTTTAACCAGTTTTCTATCATAGCATTGTGGGTAGTATCTGTAAAGCTACTATCGTAAACTTTCTTTTCATCTTACCATCTTTCAGATGCCTGCCAACCCGGCACAAAGAGCTCCTCTCTTTCTCTCTCTCAAACTCAGACCAAACTATAAAACTAGGCAGTTCTAATCAAAAATAAACCAAATTGTTTCCTATGTCAAAACGGACAAGCTCACATTACAGGAGCATTTATCAATCTGGTGCGGCACAAAGTGTTCTTGTAGTTGTAGGTTTTCTACCTCTTGAGCAGAAGTGAATGCCACAGCAATTTTTCTCTGTTTTCTCTGTCATATAGCACCAATTTCTAAAGTATTTACATCTTTCTACAGCGTTTTATGAAAAGACCATCTTTGCAGTAGTGAAATACTTCTTTAATCTTTTTTTTTTTTTTAAATATCAGGTGGGACAATTAAGATAAAACTGTCTACAGCGATGCTATCGGCTCTGCTGTGAGGCCGCTGTGCTTTGAGCTAAATGCTAACATGCTTACATTTAGCAGGTATAATGTCTACCATGTTCACCATCTTTGTTTAGCATGTCAGCATGCTAATTAAATTAAATTAAATTAGCAGTAAACACAAAGTACAGCTGAGGGTGAATGTCATAGGTTTTTGCAGGTTACTGGTCATAAATGGGGACCATAAATGTCTTTATCAAGTTTAATAGGAATCAGTCCAGTAGTTGCTGAGATATTTCAGTCTAGACCAAAATGGTGGACAGACTGACAGCCAAACATTGCTATTGTTTTTAGCATGATTTGGAAAAACAAGCCATTGACTCTATCAGAGAGCTCAAACAAGTGACTATATTTGTGCTTAAGCTATCAATCCATAAAACTAAGAAACGGAAATACATTTTTTAAAACTCGACATTTCCTCAAGGTTTAGCCATGCCATCACTTCTGAGGAACTGTCATGCTGATCGCCTCAAATAACCATTGTGCAAGATGTTATGCATTTCTGAGGTAAACACACCCTGTTTATTCACAAAGCCAATGATGCATGGATCAGCCCAGTATCAAGTAGCAAAACATAACGCTAGGGCGTCAGTGGTTTAGTGGTAGAGCAGGTGCCCCATGTACAAGGCTGTTGCCGCAGTGACCCGGGTTCGACTCCAGCCTGTGGCCCTTTGCTGCATGTCTCTCCCTCTCTCTCTCCCCCGTTCACGCCTCACTATCCTATCAATAAAAGGCAAAAAATGCCCTAAAAAATATCTTTAAAAAAAAAAAGTAGCAAAACATAGCGCAAGAACAAGAAAAGGAGGAGAGGAAGGGACTATCAGCTGAGGCTGAGGAATTCCATTTCTAACTAAGCCATGCAAAGACACTCACATACTGTGCATGCCTGTGATCACATGAACTACAAGACAAACATGTAAAACGATCAGACTGCTCTACTCAGAGTTGACAGAGGACTCTCTGTGTAATTAGTCTGTGTACACATCACGAAGCTGTGAGAGAAACTTCTCCTCCCAGGATTGTACAGTGTACCTTGCTTGGCCAAACACACACTGGACATATGACCTCTCCACAAGGTTTTGGTGATGAGCCCATAATGGTGTAGAGAGTAATGCTTTTATGAACAAAAGGACAAGAAGTCGTGGTCGCTTTTAAGTGCTCATCTGCATCAGAGTGTAGCAAACACAATGACTAAAGAACAAAGCAGAGAGTGCATTTTGTGTAGCGCTCACTCCCACTCAAACGTGTTTAGTGCATCACAGGTCAGGGCTCAATCTCTGGGACAAGCAGATTTCTACCACTTCCTAAAGATAATAAAGAGGCCCTACACACAAGAAAAGATCACAACTTCAACCAATATTGATAATCGGTTAATGTTAAATGTCTTCCTGCATTGGCTCAATAACAAGGAAATATTTTTCTCAAGGCCAGCGTCAACAATATTGCAGCACAGCGGCCACACCAGCCTACTTGTGGTGGAATTGTTAACAAGTGGTGGGCAAGCTGTGAAAAACAGATTCTGAAATAATTTTGTATGTGTTTGCATGATTAAGCGAACTAAATAATGCATGACGGTTGGGGAGTGAAAAGAAATCTGATAACTGAATTAACATTCATTCAATAACAGCACATTCTGTCTTGAGGGGAAATAAAACTAAGGGATTGTGACTAATAGCAAAGCACTCTAGCAGTGCGCTGAAAAGGAAAACTTATTTTTAAAACTGAACAATGGAGACTGTAATGTGAAACTCACCTCTAATGACGTGGGGGCCGGTTGGTATTTATCTGTAATGACAGAAGATTGAGAGTTATTCACACTCATAAACACTGTGGACAGTTATTAATTATGCAAACACACCCTCTGAATTATTCATGTGCATCTTGTGTACAATTAAGCAAGACATCTTTAAAGGCAGAGAAAACACACACCTCACACAGCGTTACAAAACATTAATTATTAAATGTGAGAGCGGAGAGGAGACTGTGTAGAGGGAGCGTGATTACTCGACAGCGCTGAAGTCGACTGTAAAACTACTGAGTGAATAAATGATTATGTTTTCTCTGCAGTCACTGCACACTGCCTGAGGCAAATGGAGGTGTCAAAACCCGCCACTGGGGACTGGCTACACTGATATGACTGCTCCCTCATACTCAAGAGAAAGACATTGCCCTCTATTCACCATTTCCATGGAAACCCCTCTGAAATTAAAAAAACCTCAACCTTGATCATGCCCTCTTACATACACTATAAACCTTTTCCTAACAAATCACAGGAACCTAAATGGACAGGAAAAACCTGAAGTTTCTCTTTCCCCTACTGACAAAAGCTTACACGAAAGCTTTGATAATCTTATCTCTTGTTCTATTAATGGCCTTTCCAGCACAGCTTTACCTCTGGATTTGACGTAAGAGCTCAGAAGTACAGTCTTTCTCACACTGAATAATTACATGCACTTTAAAGTTTGACAGCTAATCACTAGCATGTATGGTGATTGGCACACAGATTAACTGCCGGTAAGAGTAACATCAGAGGTGAAAGTACAAATACAGAGATATATCTGCAGACTTTAACACCAGTCCAGAGTGTAAAATTAGGTCACTACATATAAATGAGACACTTGGCCAGATGTCTGATCTCTCTGAATGTTAATACAAGTGCCATTTCAGTTTAAAACCTATCAATTGAGGAAGTCATTGAGCACTTTTCAATTAAATGGGACTACTCTGACTGCTGTGGCTGCATACTACTGCATTTTTTCCCCACATGGACCTTTCAAAGAATACCTCTTCCACAAAATAACCATTTGTATATCAATTAGTCATGCTGTGAAAACTGTTTCTTGCAACCATACCGTTTGAAACTGAAATGAAAGTGAAGCTAATCTATGCGCTCTTCAAAGCCAGTCACCAATACTAAGGTTTTTGGGCAAAAATGCAAGTGTTTGGGAAGTACCTAGTACATGAGGATAAATGAGACTTGGATTATACTGCACGAGTTGTGTGAGAGTTGAACCCTTTTTACACCATCATTAGCGCATGCATGTGGGTATTTTTTAAACGCCAGAAAACCCATTAAAAAAAAAAAATAGTCCATAGAATCCTTTCCCACTGACTGTAGACTACAGCGGCCTTTTTTCTGTTGTGTCATGGTTTACATCGCGCATGGGCCCTAGTAAACAGAAGAAAGCAATATGGAACCTCTCAAACTCAGTGGTGACTAAATTTTGATGATGTTTTAGCGCTGCTTGGACAGAGACAGGCAGTATTTTGTGGCAATCTGTTATTGCGTTGTGAGGGCAAAGGAGCTAAAAATTAGTGTGTTCACCCGGGTGTTATATATTTCTGTAACTGCCAACCGAAGACAACAGGAACTGGAGCCAACGAATACCTGTGCGTACTGCAGAGTGACCTGTGCCTGGGATGATTGCCAATGGTAACGTTTCCCAATAAATTCAAAGTTGTTAGTGGAATTTTTGGCCCATGGAAAAGGGGTTTTGATTAATTTTGCTGTTGTTAAAAGTGGCCCCCAATTAATAAATTATCATGTTCACTGGTTTCCAAGACAGCGTGCAGAAAAAAACAAAAGTTTTCTTCACAAATTCAAGGTGTCCACCTGATTGACAAACAGTTCTTCGGTGGGTAAGTACTTCTTTACAGAGACATTTACGGGAAATACTTGTTTCAAAGTGTAGCATGATTCTGCGTAGGTCACTATGAATTACAGCCGACAGACGGGAGGAAAAAAAATAAACAGCCATCCACCAACGCTCATCTGGGGAACACTGGCTCCTCTGTTTGTCCCAGCCAAGGAGCGATGGCTTGGCCAGGGCCCTCGTCTCTCCTAGAGCGAGTAAGTCACAGTGGACATATTTGGAGCAGCATGCAGTGTCACCCAGACTATTCTATTCAGAGAAATATCAGCCTCTGCGCTGGTGAGAAAAGGGGTTCACAGAGAATTTTATACAGATGGGTAGATGTAAGGTTTTTCTACCAGACTGAAATTTTCAGAAGTTTTATTTTTTATTCATCACTGACCTTCATTCTAAAAAATGAATACAGAAGTGATGTTACATCCTTATTTATACCCATCCACTGACATAAATAACCAAATCAACTCTATGAGTAACACTCCAGGTAAAAACTGCGTGCATCAAATCAACTAAAAAAGGAAAAAATCCCCTGCACTGTGTGTATGAATCATTGGAAATCTTGGGGTAGACAAGTGTCTCATCTTGATGCAGCATTCAGGCTTCATTCAGGCCCAAGGCAACATGGAGTGGGAGTGAACATATTCTTCCCCATGCTCCGTGTGAATTGATCTGACTGCAGAGTGCAGACTGTATATGCGCTGCTTATTAGTCGGATTCTGTTTACCATGCGGCGCAAAAATGCAAACGACATCTTGATACAAGCAGTAAGAAAGGAAGAGTGACTTAAAGGCCTCAGTGTTTGTGTTCTGGTTGCTGGCCAAATAATGTCACCTTGTCCCTGACTCATGCACAGACTGCACAACCATTGATTTTCTGCTGGGGTGACAACTTCAAAAAGGGGCAAACGAGCCACTGGAAGCCTAATCGGTCTCACGTCTCTCTCATCGCCAGGCCCAATAAGAATCAGGACAGAGCTGAGGCTAAGCTGGCCCAAAATACCTCAGCCACCAGCCAGAGGAGCAGCAAAGGACTCTGTCGTAATCTCCAAACTCATCTGCAGTCAAGACTTCTGAAGTCTGTGCATCTAATCATCACATTTACTCTATTTTTAGCAGCGTCAAGATTCTCAGCAGTCTGTTTATACTGAGAGTGTAATTTCCACACACAGCAAACATTACTGCACTGGCTCAATAAATATGCTGAGTTGAGGGAGGGCTGGACTGAGGGGGTTTACAGGGGAGGGAGAAAAGAAGCAAGGTGGCTAATAGGTTCCCAGGAGAGACAGAATATAACCTCTGTGCCTGAGGCTACACTGACAGCCACACCTCCTCCTCCCACACCCAGGTTTATCTCTCACGTATTAATGGAATGCAGTTAAAGTAATACTTTGCTGATTTTTAACCAGCTTTGTATCATAAAAACATGGGTAGTGTGTGTAATGAACTACGGTAAATTTCCCTCCTTCTTATAGAAGCAGACCAAGAGAGAGACCCACCCCTCTTTCTCTCACTTAAATTCAGACCAAACACAGATCAAACTGTACAACTAGGCAGCACTGATCAAAAATAAATCAAGATTCTGTTACTACATTGCCTATTTTATGCCTAAAAGGTCTTGAGAAACACATTTTAGTGCACTGTTTGGCTGCAGTATGAGAATATGTGAACAGGTAGAGGGTGCCTTGCCTTTCCTTTCTCACCTAAAATATTTTTTAGAAACCTATTTTCACTGTAATTTGAGATTGTACCAGTTGGCCACCATATTGTTTGCTGTGTCAAAATGGCCCAGCTCACATTACGACACCCATCAGCAGGAGTGTTTAGTGGTCTGGTATGACGCAGTGCATTATCCTTGTTGTACATTTTATTCCTCTTGAGCAAAAGCAAACGCCACAGCCCTTTTCCTTTGTTTTCTCTGGTCATGTAGCTCTAATTTCAAACAATTTGCATCTTTTTGCTGCACAGACAGCCCAGTTCAAGACTATCTTTCCAGCAGGCTTTAAGACACTAAGTCTGTACATCTTTCTACACACCTGAGCTGGTTTAATGGAAAAGTCCTTGCTAGAAGTTCCTTTGAAATAGTGGAGACCCACAGTAATGGCAGTTTTTCCAGTAGGTGACTGCTCTCAACTAGTGTCCAAATGTAAATCTATGCTCGACTATAGCAAAAGATATCAGTGACCAAATCATTTGCACTGGAATTGTATATGCCTGTTCCTGTCCATGATGCCAGACGAGTAGCCTGTTGTCAGGTACATTAGGGCTGAAACTGATTATTTATCAACTAGTTTGGTCTATAAAATGTCAGAATATAGTGAAAAGGGTCCTCATATTGCTTGTTTTGTTCAACTAACTGTCCAAAACCAAAAAGTATTAATCTTAATATCACAAAAATAAGCAAATATATGCAATGAGCAGCTGGTGTGAGTGACATTCTGGATGTTTTTTGCTTAAAGGATTGTCAAGATTGTTGCAAATTAATTTTCTGTCAATAGACTGATCAACGCATCAATAAATTGCTTGAACTCTGAGGTAAATAGTCAAGGTGGAACACAAACCTACCACAAGTGAGTGGCTCTACTGTATGCAGCCCATGTGCATGCAAGCTTCCACCTTACTATTTTACATATTAAAACGTGTTTCCATCCCCCTCAGGTGCATGCAGCCCACACCAAGCATCTGCTCCGACACTTCTATGTATCTGTGACCTCACCTAATGTCACAACATAAATAATGAGGCTGTTAGCAGCAACGTGAGTCATCTGTATTTGGCTTTTGTCCAGTATTCCACTGTAGTCCTTGATTCTGACTATATAGCTTTGCTCTGGACTGGACTGGGCCCAAGGTGCTCTGCAGTTTGAATCCATCACATGGTTCATTGTTTACTGTAGCTAACTGACCGCTGCAGGAGCATGATTTCAAACACAAATCCACAGCAGCCTGTCTGAGCCAGCCCTGCTAACACACCCGTTTGAATGAAGCAGCAATGTAAGCCATGTTTATGATGTAAATATTAGATTGTGTTGTGAACAACACAATCCTCTCTGTTATAATTGATGATAAAGCTTTCTCTGTGTTTTTATCCCCTGAAGCTATGCTGTGATCTGTGATGTATATTTAATAATCGCATCAGGCGTCTGTAAACAAATTCACCACATGGCTGGAAGCAGACAGCCACAACAATATGGCCTCTTTGTAGGGATGCTCCGTCGGTTTGAGTGATGTGAAGGAAAATGCTTCATTGTCGGCAGCCTGTTGGGATATCAGTGTGTGTCGTTTAAACTGCGCAGTTACTCAAAATGTTTCCCCGACACCTGGCTGCTCGGCTCGTTTACCTGTGCTGTCTTCAAAGTGCAGTTTCACAGTCCCGTCTCTCCCGATCCACACATCCCTGGGTCCCTCAATCCTCCTCGGGCAGCCGACGGCCGACGCACCGGCGGACGTGGAGCTTTTCCTCCGGTGTTTCTGCGCTAAAGTCCGACAACACTGATAACACACAGCCCATGCCTGCTCCTCGTTTATCGGTTGGTTGTACAGTGTGAGTATTTCTTCCAAGGAGACGTCCGCGGCGCCCTCGCTGCAGTCCATGTTCACGTCCCCGCTGTTCATATCGGCGGAGAAATCCCGGAGAATCGTCGGCGAAGTCAACATCCCTTCGTCAGTCCCCGGTCGCTTGGCCATCCTCACCTCATCATAACCACACAATTTAAAGATAAAAAACGAGAAAAAACGAAATAAAGCAAATAGTTCAGAGTCCCTCGGTCAGACGTTAACCTCTCAATCAAATGATATGTCCCTGGTGTGAACGGAGAGCACCAACGGTTCACTGTGAGCGACAGTTTGCTAGCTGTCAGTAGGTTCCGCGTGGTCTCTGTGCCCGCCGGTTTACTGCGCATGACGCCTCCATGCGTCATTTTGTAGTCCGCCATCAGGTTTTGTAGTCCAGATTCCGTAATAAAAAAAAATACAATATATTGGAGTGTCCCTGAGGTCACACCATGCATTGCAGTGGTGAATTTTAATGCTTTAGCTCATGAGGTGGAATGTAACTAAATTCAAAATGGCGTTCATTCGCAAAAAAACAGATTAAAAATTATTAAAGGGACAGTGCGTAGGATTTAGTGGCATCTAGTGGTGAGGACTGCAGGTTGCAACAAGCTGAAATTTCTCCCATTAGGATTCCTTCCATGATTATTGTTCAGGAGGTTTTGCCAGGAGCTGAATTCTCTGCAGAGGTCTCTACCTCTATAAAACAAATGGACCAGGTGATTAAAACCTGTTCAAATGCTGAATAACTACTGTGGTCGACACGGAAGTGGAAGGGCCCTGTCTAGAGTCAGTGTTTGGTTTGTTCATTCTGGACGACTCTAGCAAGAATTTTTAAAAACATATTTATAAAAAATTACCATTATATACAATATCTTATGGGGGAAAAAACAACACCAGTTTGACCAATAGGCTTTTCTAGTGGTTCTCAAATTTTTTTTGGCATGCCCCCAGAGGTATAAACAAAAGTTCATACTCCTGAACCATATATCTTTAAAACAATCATTAATAATAACTAGGGAAGCAACTAATAAAAAGGATCCACGCTGAATTAAGTTAATTAAAGGTCAGCACAGTATCATCAATCTCTTGTTTATTTTCCCTAGACAAATCTTATTTGTTTCACTCCATATTTTTCCCCTGCTTGCACCTACAGTGGCTCTATGCCATCCTAAGACTCAACCCACAGAACTACTAGGCTATTCCCTGGAGTGCAAAAAAATACAATAAATTTGGAAAATAAATAAAAGCCGAATTATCTGGTTTTGCAAGTGAACCCTGCACTAAAACTTTAAGGTACTTCATTTCATTGTATGCTGCTTAGTACTTCTGCTCGACCACTTTTTTTGGCAGCTGTAATTACTGATTTTTTTATTTATTTATTTAATTTATTTATTTATTTGCATTACTATTTACACAATTCCCCCAAAATAAACAACGTGACAACACAGACATTCTAAATGGCGCCCTTTGTATCTCCTGTTGGCATGTTTGTTCATGCAGTAGCTGATTAAGAAATAGAATGTATAGTTTTTTTGGCAGCTGACAAGGAAGCCATAAAAGATGATGATTTTCCTCATGGGGATTAATGAAGTCTCACCTGATCTTATTTTACCAAACTTTGCAAATTAAGATTTTAGGCCTGGTAAGCATAAAAATGTGTTGTGAAAATATAATGCATTGTTAAATATTAATTTTCCCAACAGTGGTAATCACATACTTTTCCACATCTACAACATTAAAATTGTGCTTACATGTTAATGCATCAGTTAAAATAATCAATTATTAAATACAATAAATATAATAATATAACACTAAACACTAGGCCCAATTTTATGTTTGAAACTTTAACTGCTAATACTCAAAAAATACTTAAGTTTTTAAATGCAGGACTTTTACTTGTAATTCAGTACATTTTTGCAGCAATATTTCCACATTTAATCAAGTAAAGAATATTCGTATGTCTTTCACCATTGCTTGTTTTTAATATCAAGCTGTGCTCAGCACTTAGTAAATAACATAAAGCAACATATATATTGGCTTATTGATTTAGGTCAATTAATTCTGCTTTTGTCTTTGCCTGGAGCTAACGAGAAATGACTGCACATATCACGTTTTTCTGGGTTTCACAACTTAAGAAGCTGACAATTTTAATTCAAAGAAGAAAAGTGATGCAGATCCTGTGTGTCAAAATGTTGTTTCCAGTCACAAAAGTTGGTCTGTAAACATCTCAGCATTATCATCTCAGTGAACTCTTGACAAGTAACAGTTATCATAAGCATAAAATGTCAGTTTAGACAGGTTTTCTTAAAGACTCCAGCTGATCAACAACACCATCTGCTGGCCATAACTGTCACTCTGCTCATGAATCATCTTGAATGCACTTCTCAGTGGAGTTTTCCATTGTCACGTGTACCAAATAAGCAAAAAGTTTTATTTCTGACAGCTTGCTTTTGTTAATGTTTAGGCAGAGACATTTTGCCATCAGCGCTGAATCAATTTGAGATTGATTAAACATGCAGATCAGTGTAAGCCACACAAATGACCCATCGTTAAAATATATCGTGGTAAATAATAAGGTATAACTTCATATAACATAAAAGAAGATGCAAGAGAACACATAATGCTGAACACAACAAACTCTCAAAGTGAAAACAGGAGCAGTTCAGATGAATTGTAGGCACATGCGGGTGTGTTTGTTTTTTTATCTTGCAAAGGCTGGAGAAGACAGTCTTCAGCCCTCAAGCGTCAAACCTTCAAACCTCAGTTTCTAAACAGCACTTCAGGGTCTTTTAAATGAAAATAATTTACAGCATGTTTGAGGTTAAACAGCATTGTCATTGTTTTCATTCACAAAGAAAAAAAAGAATATACTTGCACAAAGTACTGAAGCAAATTCTTAAGGAAGGCCTCACACAGAAAACATTTGATGTGCAGATTGTGATTATCATGTGCATACTGGACAGCCTGTTCTTGTTTTCTTCAAAGTTGGCTTAACACAGTGACTCATTCCCTGACCGGCAACTTAAGCATGGGAGAAAAGCGTGGTGGAGAGTGGGAGCACTATTTGTGATCCACCCTCTGCTTCACTTCACGCATGCATTTGCAATGGCACAACAAAGATGCAGCATCCCAAGATCTTTGGATGGAAACATTATGCAAGTGCTTATGTTGTAAACCACTGAGATCGACAGCCAAGGTCTCGCAAACATCATCCCCACACTTCTGTATATCACTGTCCCATCTTTTGGTGAACTTCTCACAGTTCCGGCCATCTCCCTCTCTGCAGAGTCGTGGCTTTTCTTCATCTTTCATCACACACATTCCCAGGTTCGGCGTCTCCACTACTGTTGTTATTGACAGGCTGCCCATCCTTAGACAAAGCGTTGGCCTCTTTTGATGCCCTCCTTTTGGACTCACGAGTGGTTTGCTGTGAAAAGATGTAAGAGTATTGAATGTCACGTCATTTAAATGTCACCACCGGACAGAGAGCGAGTGGGCAACGATGGCCAACTGAGACCTGAGTCACTGAAGCCCTGCACACAAGAGGAAGGTTAAATTAATAAAAACACAATAGTCTATGTTTCTGTGTTGCTGAAAATGTCATTTGTTTGGTCAGAAGAATTGATTTTTCATATCTTTTTGAAATGTTAAATGAGTTTTGTACAGACAAACAAAACATTTGTAACTCAGTCCCCAATAATGACAATGAAATTAAAACATGCTCTTTCTATCCGTTATTCATGAGTATTAGAGCCTACACATTTACATCCATCCATCCATCCATTTTCATCCACCTATCCAGGGCCGGGTCGCAGGGGCAGCAGGCCGCGCAAAGCACCCCAGATGTCCCTCTCCCCACAAACACTGTCCAGCTCCTCCTGTGGGACCCCAAGGCATTCTCAGGCCAGATGAGATATGTAATCCCTCCAGCGTGTTCTGGGTCTTCCCCAGGGCCTCTTACCAGTTGGATGTGCCCAAAACACCTCTAACAGGAGGCACCCAGGAGGCATCCTGATCAGATGCCCGAACCACCTCAACGGACCCCTTTCAACGCAAAGGAGTTGATTTGATTGTGAATCAAAAATAAAATTAGCAGCACTTTTTGTTTGCATGAACATTAAAATAACAGCATACCCAACACCTTCTGTAAACATATGAAAACCATATAAAATGTGCATTAACATTAAAGATAGCCTGTCTTTTAAATGTGTGCTTCAGGGTCTGTGTCACTGCGGACAAGAAGCCAGTAGAATCTCTAGGTTTGCCTGCTGCACGCCCACTCTGTAAACTAGGGAATAGCAAAACAAACCCACGTTGTGCACGCTGCACCTGCGTCTCAGAGAATGTTGCTATCTTTGGTTGATGCTGGACAGTATTTACCGTGAGTTTTTCAAAGTGTAGCAAGCAAACACAGCTTTAATGATGAAAAAACATTGAAACAATAATACTTGCTGTTAAGAATTTTACTGTGGTTTCATCCAGAATGACAATCAAACATCGTTATTGAGATACTGACGAACATAAAGTGTAAATATGCTCTGTCAATAGATGCACACAAAGCCTCTTATTTTTAATTGTCTATATCAGTGTTGTTTTTGTCTTTCTGTAACACGTGAGACAATAGTGAAAACTACAGTTATAATTTCCTATGTTTTAACTCCTTGTTTTATCCGATCACCAGGAAAACACGAAGGCATTTCACTCGAGTCCACTGATTCACCAGGAAGTGACAGCCCACACACTTATTTAGAATGCAACATTTAATCTTAATTTAATTTTTGAGTTGTTTCTTTTATTCAACTATCATAAACCCCAAATAGTGTCAAATATGACAAAGAAAAGCAGCAAATCCTCATATTTCTTCTGCCTGTTTTTAATTTTTTGTTTCAGCTCTGCATCTTTGTGAATAGAGTAGTATACAATATGTAAAACTTGTACCCCAGTACTGCACTGCATAATATACAGTTACACTGACATGTACATATATACTGTAGGATCTACAGTGTCAGTACTGTGGGTGTTGTTGTGTAGTCTATATTTGTATCCTCCTGAGCCTGGGATAACTTGGTTCCTATCTCTGCGAACATGTCTCATCTTGCTTCTCAGATCACAAGACAAATACCTGCCAGCTGCTCTTTCTTCCCTAAAGCCTTCATATTTTCTTCTCCAGTCACTATGGACTGCCAGCAAAAGCAAGTTAGATTAAGAAGTGTGCTATCATAAGCCAGATTCCTCTTTAAGTTGATGAAAATTCTGCAGAGCAGCCTGACAGAAGAACTGCACATGAGAAGTCATGTAAACAGACAGGTTCAAGACATGATGCTGCCTTAACATCCCCATGTGTGCAAAGACCAGAGGCACCTACTTCAGTCAAGGAGCGTCTGGGTCTCCTCTGGTGGTTGGAGCCAGTGGATGTGAGGGCCTGCTTCCCACACTGGGTGCCTGTGTTCACCATTCTCTTCTCCCTCAGGCTGGCCTCCAGAGCTTTACCTTTGGACAACAGTTTGGGATATTATCATGTGAAACACAGCCAGATTCTTGCCCTGGCTTCAACATGAAGACAATGACAGAGGTAGGAAACTGCTCTGTCAGGGAGTTGACAGCTGGTGTTTGGAGTCTTGTGAATCCTGCATATCATTGGTGTGGCTGTAGTGTAGCCTATTACAATGAGGGATGTTGCAGTAAAAATAGATAAAGCGGAGGCTTACTGTTTGCTACTGGCAGAGAGGTCTCCACGTCCGTGTTGGTAAGCCACGTCGATTCCGTCTCTCTGGTCCAGCTCTCATGGTACCTCGGCTCGATGATCGCATCCGCCCGACTCCCTCCACAACCCATCGGGACAATCATCCAGGGCAGGTGCAGCTGACACGGGCTAAACACGGCTCAGTTTGTCTCACAACAGCCGCTGCATCCTCCCCGGATCTCTACTACTGCAGCTCCATCCGTGGCTCCGTCTCCATCATCAGCCCGAGCTGCTGCTGCTGCTGCTGGTGGATGCTGCTCTCCACAGACAGCAGCTGACTAGCATTACCACACACTGTGTGCGTCATCCATCTGCATCCATCCTGAGTGCTGATAGGCTGAGAGGAGCATCAACTCCAGATCGTCATCATCATGCAAATATGCAATTACACCAGTCAGAATCACTCTAACGCTTTACTTGAAGTAGCCTACCCCTATTTACAAACATTTGATAACTAAACATTTAATCATTCAAAAAATAATGCAGTTGTGTGCAGCTATGAGAACTTGCTTGTTTTCATTCGCAAATAATTGTAACTGCTCCTATTAAAACACCTGTTTTTTTTTTTTTTACTATATTGTGATATATTAGCCCATGTTTTAGCAGCCTCCACTTATGTGACTTATGGTTGTTGACAAGTACATAAGGCTAATAAACACATAGTGTGTATAAACCATTTATCAAGTGTTAATAAACTACTTGTAAATGCTACAGGGCAACTTAAAGCAAAGTCTTCCAACAGTTAGTTAGGTTTATAAAATGTTTTCTTGTACTTTTATGAATAATTATCAATAACTACAACTAAAATAAAAAGAATCACAAGGATCAAAACTCAGACCTGTTGTCCTCATTCATGGACACTTTTTTTTGTGCCATCTAGTGGTAGCAAAAGCACAATACACTAATCCATGTAAAAATAAGATGGCAGCCATCTCTACCTAGTCAGTCTGCAGCCAATCCCGAAACAAAAGTGGACAAGATACAAAACCTGATCATATTTTATGGCCGAAATTTGTTAATCTATGATTAATAGCATTTGTAGTTTGATATGGCAACGCATTTGACCAATTTTAGCAACAGTAATAACACCTGTTAAGTAGGTAGCACTTGTTTGAGGACATTGGGACTTTGGGGTCTCAGGAGGTTATGCTCATGAGACCAGACCTCACACATGAGCATAACCTCACACATGAGGTTATGCTCATGTGTGAGGTCTGGTCTCCAAATTATATTTCATGATGGTAAATGCAACTCTGCAGAATCAGTGCCTTTTATTGTCACCATATCATTAAAAAACACAACAAAATTAGGAGTGCTACTCCAATAATATGCTGACAGTTAAAAGCACATTCTTCAAACATTGAACCATCCAATCCACACAATAATAAATAAATAAATTAGTGTTATAGGTGAAAAACTACACAGTCAGTGTGTTTGTAAATATTGGACATAGAGTGTAGTAATTACACTCATGATGGTAAAGGCACCTCTTAAATAAATGCCAATTGAAAAAGAGATATCTGTCATTAAATTACACAAGTATTCATTGGGTCAGAGTTTGGTTCAATATATAAATTTCTTCAAGATACCCCAATCAACACATTTGCTCACAAAGGATCTCTGATGAAAGCTAGACAATCCCCAAATTGTTCGCTTTACCATCAGGGAGTTTCTGCCACATTTTTGCATATGGTATGGGAACATGTGTGTCCCTTCATGTCTGTCAGATAGTATAGAAAACTCTGTACCATGCTTACACTTCAAGTATGACGAGTATAGCTAGCTGGCCTAACAGCAGCCCAAAAAAATTGCTCTACTTTGGCAGGCCTTGCATTCATTGCAAAGACAACAGTGGTTACTTGTCTGGATTTTCTCAGCATGGAACAATCTGTTGCAAACATGGATGGTGCCAAACAAAATAATGTACGTTTTAGGCAAGGCTGTCGAAAGCATAAAGGTGCTTCTGTGGGAGTGTCCTGTGGGAGTGTCCTGTGGGGTGCAGCAGGAAATGTTTCTGCCAAACATACATGTCCTGTGAAAATTCTTGTTCTCTATAATCAATACAAATTGGATCACAAAAAAACAGAGAAACTCCAAATAGAAAATCTGAATCAGTTTTGGTAAACTGCTTCCAACGAGTTTGCATTATATTTTAAATGGTGTCAGGTAAAATCAGTTTGGTTTATATTAGCCAACAAGGTTTATAAACTTTTAACAGTGAGCCAGAGTCAAGCATATTTCACATAGAGTATTTATTTTTCACATTTATCTTAAATATGTGGAATAATTTTCAGTTATACTGACAATACAGTATTTGCACATAGACCTATCATTATCCTTCTCAAACTGCTTAATATACAGAAATCATAGGAGCATACAATCATCAAACATATTGCTTCTTTAAAATGATCCGTCTCAGTGGTTCACAGGATTATATCTTTAGTGGGAGGGGGACGATGGTCAACATCTACTTGTAAACAGACATTCCTTACATGAAGCTAAAAACACATCACTTTCAAAAACTGAACAAACAAAAACATTTTTCACTGAGTTTAGAGGCTTTAAATAAATACTATATTTAACATACATTTATTTTCCTCTCCGTTTTCCCCACGTGTACCGTTTTGTTGCTTGAGTAAAGAAGGGAGCCTGGAAAAGAAAAACAACAATAAAAATGCAGCATTTTACATGTTGTCATTTTGATGGGGAATGTCAACCATTTTGTTGGGTGTAAACTGGGGAGCAATTCACTTTTACAGTGCGGTACAAAGAGGAACAGACAATAAAGAAGACGGCCCGAGCATATCAGAACAGAAGTTCCAACAACTTATTTAGTATGGACCCAGGAATGTTCCAGAGGCATGAGAGAGGAAAAGAGGATGAGAGCACAAAAGGTGAAAAAAACAAACAAACAGGAAAAACATGTTGGAAATAAATTAAAGCTCAGGGATGTGATCATGTCACATCAGAATACCACTGCACAGAGAGGATGATGGCCATGTATCTAGACTTTAAAGTCCAGCAGGTTGCAGTCGATCTTGTAGTAAACGTAGGGGTAGTACTCCTGCTGGCTCAGGTTCAGCCCTGGGATGTCCATAGAGGCCTGCACGCACAGCAGAGACACTTGTTTGTATTCATATTTCAATACATTTTTTATCTTATTACAGTAAGTTCCCAGTGGAGTTTAATGATAACATTGTGTGGCATGGTTTGTCTAAAACATTCATGGCAACCAAGGCAACATCTGTCACACCAAACAGAAGGGAGGATTTGGTGAACAGCTGTGATAAAAGCATCAAGGAGCTTGACAGAGCCTCTTTGTTTCAGGGCTGATAAGGCAGTGCAATGTTCCCCTAGCACGGTGAATGATCCAGGTTTTGTGGGCTCCAGGGAGAAGCTTCATATTTGAAATTTCAGTGATGTCTGAAACATGAGGTAATGTGTTGCACTGATGGAGAAAACCAATCATGATCTATCATTTTCGTTTATCTGTCTCCAAGGGGGGCGGCACGGTGGTGTGGTGGTTAGTACTCTCGCCTCACAGCAAGAGGGTTGCCGGTTCGATCCCGGGCGTGGGAGCCCTTCTGTGCGGAGTTTGCATGTTCTCCCCGTGTCAGCGTGGGTTCTCTCTGGGCACTCCGGCTTCCAAAGACATGCAGATTGGGGACTAGGTTAATTGATAACTCTAAATTGTCCGTAGGTGTGAATGTGAGCGTGAGTGGTTGTTTGTCTCTATGTGTCAGCCCTGCGATAGTCTGGCGACCTGTCCAGGGTGTACCCTGCCTCTCGCCCGATGTCAGCTGGGATAGGCTCCAGCCCCCCCGCGACCCTCAAGAGGATGAAGCGGTTAGAAGATGAATGAATGAATGTCTCCAAGGGAAACATTTAGAGCTGTACCACGTCATCTTTTTATATTTAGAGCTTCTCGAGGTTTTCGAATGAAGCTTCAAATGTCTGACACAATATTTTATGACATCATCACCCCCCAAAAAGTCCTACAACAAAATCATCAGTTTGAATAAATTAATTGGATTATTTTTTAAATTAACTTTAATTAATGAACTGATGTTATTTATAGTGCTGCTGGATTGATGATATGTCGCCCTGCAACTGGAGGTACGTGCCTCAGTTTTTTGTGCTGAGTGAAAATGTGTTTGTTACACCAACAAATATAGATTGGAGCCAAATATTGTTAGATGAATACATGATGGGAATTTTTAAAATTACTATATCCTATTATGAGATCCTGTTTTTCAATAAATTTTAATTTTTGGACTGCCCAACCTTTGAACAATTTGGAAACAATCCTACACAGCCACCACTGGAATCTAATTCTTTAAACAATATATTAGTGTAGTCTAATTCTAATCTGAACCTTTGCAGAAATACAGAGTTTAACCTTTTGTAAACTGGAGTGACATCACTTTTCTTGTGCTGCTTTCAAACATCTTTCACAAGTGTTCAAACCTTTGAACCCTGAACAAGTTGGTACAATTTCTCTCAAAATCATGGGTATAAAGGCAATGAGCAATGATTTAGAAAATCATTTTCAAAAAGCCAACGAGAAAAGAAAAAAAGCAATGAAAAACGATATTTAAAATTACGTTACAGAATTATAATTTTTTTAAAGATCTTTTTAAAGGTCATTTACTTTCTTTTTTTAAACATATTTTCTTGTTTTTAATTTTTTTTAATTTAATTTAATTTAATTTAATTTTTTTTTTTTACTAATTTCTTACTAATTTTTTGGGGACATTTCTTCTTTCATTGTTAATTACCTTCCTCCCATGTTTTTGAAAGAAGCCAAGCCAATTTTCTCAGGTTTCAAGGGGTTAAAAAGAACGAACAGACATGCAAATTTGTTGATTTAGAATTCGAAGGTCAACATTATGAATAAAGCTTCAATACTTCAAACTATTCGGTACAGCCCTAAAAAAAAAATTCCAGCTGAGTCAAGTCCAATTAAGAAAATGTATGTTTAACTATGGCAACAGAAATAGTGATTTAGGGTGCGTTCTGTATTGCATACTTTTTCCTTTTTACTTTTAGTAGGTACTTTTTAAATTTTTTTTTTTTTATATATATATACTTTATTAATTCCTGAGGGGAAATTCAATTTTTCACTCTGTTGTCATTAACACACAGGTCCGAACACACACATGCACAAACTGGACCTATACATGCACTAAGTGGAGAGATGTCAGAGTGGGCCACCAGTCCACGCTCCATATTTTTGGTCCGGACGGGGACTTGAACAGGCGACCCTCCGGTTCCCAACCCCAGTCCCTATGGACTGAGCTACTACTGCTGTACTACATGTGCCCTTAAAAAGTACATACCATTGCATGCAGTATGGACACAATCAGGACATACTACTGTCTCATAACATTACGCAGTGAACTCTGATCCTCTTGCTTTTATATCCGTTACCTTGGAGATAAAACAAACGCCGCTTATCAAATTCGCCAGAGATGGAGATCAACCCAGAGAGCTCTATCGTTACTTAGCAATGTGTGTAGTTTAACTTTAAAGTTCTAACATAGTATATTTCTCTGTCATTATTATTTTTATAGTTGTGTCCTACTGTTGTTTATAATATTTATGATTATTTTGTTTACTTAAACATTATATTCCTATTATTACTATTCCACTGGTCATCTGACTTGAATGCGCTGTTATTCATCACTGCGCCTTCTGACAATCAGCTGGCACACCCTATAATATGGTAGTATGGGTAATGGAAAGCACTGTCTGTCCGTCCATCCTGAAGCAACACCCAGACATCAGTAGCTCAAACACCCTGAACGAGGGATGATCTCAGTCTTTCTAAGGACACTGTTATCATAAATGACAAAGAGCTGGACCTGCCTTCCTCCTGGTTATTTCACTTGCCACTTTAATTGTCAGAGTGTGTGTGAAGGAGACTCACATCAATGATGGCAGCACTGCTGTCCAGGTGTTTGTACAGGTCATACAGCACCTCTCTCAGCTTCTTCATGTTCTTCTTGTTAGGCTGGAGCAGCATGGCCTGGAAGTTCACCGGCAGCCCGTATCTATGACACAAGAAGTCTGTCACCTTATCTTTTATCCTTTCATTTAAAGAATGGGTGGATGGATGACCAAAGTATGGAAAGAGCTGCAGACTGGTGAACTTCACTGAGGATGGTTCATGGAAGCTGCTCGGCCTTTACTTGCTTACCTGAGCACTGACTCCACAAACACACGCAGGGCTTTTATGTGAATCCAGGCGATGAAGGCTTCACTGAAATTCACTTTCAGCCATCGTACCAAAGGCCCCTGGGGGGACAGGAACATCATTTTAATGATTTTTAATTAAGATAATATAATCGCTTTTTTCAGTGAGACAAACTGTGGGGCCATGTTTGCTCAAATTAAACATTAAATAAGAAATAAACATAAATCTACAGCCAATAGTCATAGCTTTCATAGCTGAAAGGGAAAATTCAGATTTTTTTTAGGTAGGGCTGTATGAGGTACTTATCCATAGTCAGTGTATTACGTACAATAGATGGTGGTCAGCGCGCCCTCAGTTTGGAGAAGCTTACAATATTCTGCTGTGGACGAGTTCAGCAGCAAAACATTATTTAGCCACCTAAAAAATCATTATCAGTTTACGTGCATGCAATATTTAGAGTATTTCCACTGCTTTACCTTGCTGTCTGACAGCCATGTCGGACGGGGAACTGAAGCTGTTATCTATGCTCTCTTCAAAGCCACCAGACTGCCCTGACAAAATACATTTGTTAATTTTACCTCACTGAACACGGGAGTTGATTTACCGCTGCCTCTATCGGTTAGTTTGTGCTATTGTGTGACTTTGGGTAATAGGAACTAACCTCTTAAAACATCAAAGTCACACAATAACACAAATAAACTAAGCCATCGTGCCAGCTTTAGACCAGCAGCTCTCATGTTCAGCGAGGTAAAATTACTGTTTTTGTCGGTGGAGCCTGGTGGCTTTGAAGAAAAGGTTTTAATGGCATCAGTTCCCCATTGCAAAGGGCTGTCTGACAGAAAGGTAAAGCAGTAAATATATTCTAAATACAGCATACACTTAAACTGATATTGATTTTTTTAGGTGACTAAATACATTTTGCTGCTGCCATCCACAGCAGTACATTGCTTAGCCTCCATGGTGGTAGTCCTGTCTGCTTCTCCAAACTGGGGGCGTGTCAACTGCCATCTACTGTATGTAATGCACAGACTATGGATGAGTACAACATAAAACACCACTTAAAAAAATCCAAACTAGCCTTTATAAAACCAAATTAAAGCCCTTCATCAGCACACAGTGAGCTTTGTTAACTTCCTCCTTCCCCCCTAATTAGTCAGTGTTACTGCTTGTGAGGAAAACAGCAGCCGTACAAACTGTTTCTTCTTGTCAGTGGACAAACGTGTCATCTCTTCTTTGTCTGCCTTCATCTCCTCCTCATTGTACTGGAAATCACGCACTGTAAACCTAGGTGTGGACACACAGCAGAGAGCTGGCAATCAGCTGTCAGCGAACACACAGATGTGCAGGGGCACACACACACACACACTCAAGTGCACTCATGAAAAAGAGCTATATACAAACAGACACAAATACATCAACACAAACAGTGAAAGCCTGAGTCGTGCTAATTGGAGAGACTGTAGAGTGCTGACAGATCATGTTCGTTACAGAATGGGTTTCTATTTTAGAACGTAATAACTTCCTGCGTTCATGAAACGGTGCTCCACTTGAAAAAATGAGGCATCATTACTGCTATCTGTGCTTGATTTCCCAAATGATAGATAAAACATCATTCATGGAAAAAACACACATAAAAGAAAACATTATCAGGAATTCTAAACAAAGGCATCTGTCAAATGGCTAAAAATGAAACACAGCTCAAGTAGAAGTTCTGGAATTAAAATGAATTTACTTGTTTTCTCTGGCCTTGTGCTTGAAGTCATCGATAGCCTTCCTGAAGAGAGTGACACTGAACAGGCCACTGTCGTTGTCTTCAAAGAGCAGCCTGGTGGAGAGGAGGCGACACACTATCAGGAGAGCTGGATACACACATCATGTCTGATGGATTTCAGCAGGTTTTCACACATAACAGATATCCTCATGACAAAAAATAAGCACATCATTACATTCTGACTCTACACTTCGTACTCCAGCCCCACTGTTCATCTCCACTTGGTGTAAAATATCATTATTGTTACTCTGCAAAATGTCCACGTTTTCCTTTCAAGTGATTTCCTGTATCCACCTCCATGTCGATGAACTGAATGACCGCACATTCTGATTGCTACTCCACTAAATTTTGGAGGGAGATATTTTACTTTTTACTCCACTACATTTATTTTACAACATTAGTTACTTTACAGACTCAAATTATTAATAGAAAAATAAAATCAATTAAGAAGTTAGTTAAGCTACCCAACAGTATATAACGCTGTTAAAATTAACCCCACCTTTACCAGCTGCAACATGATTGCTGCTTACACATTCATGCATCAATAATTATAAACTAATAACCAAATGTATATTATTCTGAAATGGGCCATTCCGCAAAATGAGTACTTTTTGTTTTGGTTCTAAGAGTATGGTTGTTTTTTTTTGTTTTCATCAACAACAATACAATGTATACATTTTCCTTTTTTCCCTGCTGTACATAACATCTGTATACATTATATATATTATAATAATATAATATATTTGAAACTAATACTTTGACTTTTGTAAAAATTTGAATGCAGGACTTTTACTTGTGACAGAGTATTTTTACACTGCGACATTCCATTAAAAAAACAGCACAATTTAATAATCTTTGCGAAACCAGTGGTGCTAAGACAAAGGATGGGATGTGGAGAAAATCTTAAAATATATGCATGTTAAATATTAAATCAATAACTTACTAACAAGTTAGTCCTGTCCACTGATTTTGCAATATTTCCCATACTGGACCAAAACACCCGAAGGTAAGGAATTGTCGTTTACTGTTTGCAAACAATATTGCCACTGTAAGTGAAAGTCAACTTTAGATTCACTGATGTTTGCTTTACTGTATTTGCCTTGTTTCAGCGCTGTGTCTGTGATTTTCGTAGCTTCCTCTTGTCTGTGTGCTGCTTACAGTCTGGTTGCTACCTTTTTATAAAGTCCAATCTTGCCTGCACGCTGTGCACAGAAATGTCCCCAACACAGCGAAATAAGGAGAAAATACAGGCAGAGGACAATGTCTAAATAATGATAAATACACAGCCACACACTTCGAGTTGGTCATAAGTGATGACTGAGAGGGATTACTACTGTATAGGCAAATCCTAAGAGTATACCTTTAAAGAGATAGCCAACAACGTATAAACAGTACTGCAGAAAACTCAAACATATATAGCATTATAGATCGTCATCGTGCCTCTCCTACCTCAGACTATAAGTGCACACAGTTAATTTACGCTTTCATATCTGGACCATCCACTCCATGGCTCATCTCTTTGGTGGAGCATTTTAAACTCCTGTAGAGCAGGGTTATGAAATACTGGATAGTGACACACAGCTGATAGCTTACTACAGTCTGGACTCTCTGTTTGCTTTTGTTCCCTTCATCAACACTGTCAAGATGGTTGGGAAATGGTCAACAGTCTGGACAAACTCAAACAAACAAATCTGCTGTTTGTGCAGATTACACTGAAGCAAACTGATTTCCATCCATACGTATGGTGTCACTGGCTATCTCTTCTTAGAAAGAGTCTCTAATGCAGTGATGATCCCTCACTGGATTCTTACTCAGAGACACAGGTTGCTAGGGTACCACTCCATATGATACCACATTGAACCGAGTGTGCCAAGTGCCCAAACATAACGCTTCATATCATCTGGCCTTGGTGGCAAAAGGTCAATTGCTTTCTGTAGGTCAGCCACATAATGTTTTCTATTTTAATACGAGTCAGCTGCTTTTTACAGGTCAACCATGAAGAGTTTCTGATTCTTATCAGAGCCGAGCACCAAACCTGCTAAACCGACTGCAGAGGACACGAGGAGGACAAACTGAGAAAGCACGCCATTGTTTATTCTGTGGGATACAGATACAAAAGAATGAACTGAACCATGTGGTTATGCTTACTTTGTGGAGCGTGGCACAACCATTTCTGCCAGGGTTTCATATGTCTTCTGCCAGTCAGGGTAGCTCGTCCTGGTGAAGGAGGAAAAGAAAGATAACAGCAGTGTGATTCACATATAAAGATGACATTTAACGGCCATACCAATATGGATATTTTCAGGGTAAAAACCTGATTTTAATTTTATGTTGGACTTAAATGCATTACAATTTAACCACCAAATCTTATCTACTCAATCCTGTTGTGTCTTTTACCTGTATTTTCTCATTTTATTATGCAAAGCACTTTGAGTTGCACTTGCTGTACGAACTGTAATATACAAATAAAGTTACTATTTTTATTACAATTTCCATGACCAAAATGTATTCAGTTACGAGGGGAAAGAAGTTTCCAGGACACTGAATGGGACTTTGCAAAATACATTAGTTTCTAGACTGTTTTTTTATGTAGCAGTAAAAAGCTGCCACCTCTGGGGCTGAGAAATTAAGCTACTGTAACACACAAGTGCCAAAGATGCAGTCCCTTGAATGGCCACTTGAGGCTGGCTCCGAAAGTGAGTCAATCACCATAATCAACTATATATAAATGGACGACATGACAGTTCAACCAAAGCGAAGCCAAAACATCTTGATCGCCCCCTGGTGGCTGGCGGCAGTACAGGTCATAAGCCCCACCCCCTCCATGTTAGCTAATGGGACGTGTGCCTTACTGAAAAAATCTAAGTACATGTCAAATAACTTTTTCCCAAAGATGGTTTCTATCATTCAAGTGTTCATTTTTCTGGTAAGTTTGGTTTTAACTAGTAATTTGTTCTTAAAAAAGGGGGGTTGGGGCGTCGGTGGCTTAGTGGTAGAGCAGGCGCCCCATGTACAAGGCGGTTGCCGCATCGGCCCGGGTTTGACTCCAGCCTGTGGCCCTTTGCTGCATGTCTCCCTCCCTCCCCCCCCCCCTCACGCTTATCCATCCTATCGATTAAAGGCTCAAGTCACTACCGCGGCGACGACTTTGTCTACGTATTGTAACCACAGCTCATCCCCAGGGTCACAAAGTATAGATGTAGCTGTAGCTGTTTTAGTGTGTTTTCAGTCCATAAAATTTGGTCACCTAAAACAGCCTTGTTCTGTGTTTGTTGGTTGTACTAAAATAGATGTTCAGTTTTTCTGGTGAGTACATTTTGTTTTATGATTCTAAGCCTGTTTTTGCCTTGTATAAACACGCTTTAACATTAACATTATCACAGTTAACCTTAGCTGTGAATGCATCGTACTATCCAAGCTAGCTGCTAGTGTAAGCTCCACCCTCTTGTCCACATATGGTCACATGTGGCTCCAACACTTCAAGATGGTGATGTCCAAACCAAACTTGGTGTCCACAAACCAATGGGTGACATTATGTTGGTTATGTGCATTATATCATACAGTCTATGAGCTGTGGTCAGAAGGGAACCTCCATCATGTCTACCATGGATACAGTGAGAATTCTTACCTCAGTGCATATTGCATATATAGATACAGATGTAAGTGTACTTACTTTGGGACAACCACCAGCATGGTAATCAGGTACTCTGAGTCCAGGACAAAATCCTCTTTCTTCACTATGTCAGCCAAACTCCTGGTCAACAAGCTCCCCCTACAGGACGACACATGACATTCAGATTGTCTGGATCTCTCTAACAAAGACATATTTTTGTTACACGTGGACTAATTTTAACATCATTCTGTTGTAGGGGGAAATAACTAAAGATCATGCATGATCAAGCTAATAAGTGCTACAGTAGATTATTATGGTTGTTATTATTATCATTAGTAGTAGCAGTAGTAGTAGTAGTAGTAGTGGTAGTAATATATGTCAGTGAAGATTCTCAGTCATCCAGGTCATGGTAATCGTAAATGCTATATAGTTGGCAACTGGACTTGTTAGATGTTTCACCTCTCATCCAAGAAGCTTCTTCAGTTCTAAATGACTGGTACGTAGTTGCAGGCTATAAACCCTGTGTGGGTGGGAACCCTTGCAGAGTCGTAGGGGTCACGGTAGTAGTAAATTACTCACGCATTCTTCCTCTCCAGATTTTGCAGGTTTCCCTTCAGGTTGTTGTAGGCTGAAGCTCTGGCCTTCAGGTCATTGTCTATCTGAGTCGCTTGCTAAATAACAAGAAGAAGACGAACACTATAGATAACTTCACCAAAGATCATTTCCTGCACCAAACATGTAACACATTATAATCCCAATAAGATCACAGGAGTGAGCAAAATCTAAGTATGATTTACTCTGCTGTGCTCGGTCTGTCTTGCAAAAAGTGGTCTTAATGCCCTTGATACTGCCTGATTAAAACAAAAATGGCACCTACACAAGCAAAGCAAAGGATAATTAAACATTATGTCTACAGGTGAGCAGATTTTTTAGCACACCTTGGAGATGATCTCAGAGATGTTTTTCAGCGACTGTTTGATGGGATACTTCGCCATGTCCCACTGGAATCTGGTGATGTAAGTGACCAGGTCAACTGCGGAGAGTGAATAAAACCAGATGAAGTCATCATTTATCACTTAAAAGGGGACCTATATACCCTGCCGTAGTTTGTCATATATAATGTTACAATGTCATGACAACAGAGCGTCTAAGACAGATGGTGAATACAGGTATTCTAGCACAGATAATATGAGGAAAATAAAGTGTTTTGAACACTAAATCATGAAAACATGTTCCAGTAGAAACACAAAATGCAAGTATGAATGTGAAAATGAGCAAAATAGGTCCCCTTTAAATTGCCTCTACCAAGGAGGTTATTTTCAGTTTGGTTTGTTTGTTTTTTCTGCAGGATTACTGAAAAACTACTCGCCTGATTTTTAGGAAACTTGGTGGAAGGGTGTAAAATGGGCCAAGGAAGAACCCATTAAATTTCAGAGCAGATCTGAATAACTGATGACAAATTTTATTTTATTCAATTTCGTTAACATCACAAACAAGGCCATTTTGCTCTCAAATTTCTTTGAGGTCTCTACAACATCACCTTCTTCACCTTATGTCTGTCAACTTCTGAAAAAGAGTGAATGCCTGGGAACTAGTCTGACGATAAAGTTTACAGCGATTACCTCCATTAGCCAGCAGGTTCTCCTGGACTTTGTCTCGACTGTCCTCCAGAACATCGGCCATGTACTGAGCAACCTTCTTCACCACACTGACACCGCAGAGGGGTGAGAGACCAACACAAGGGTTGAACATGAGCACAAGAGAGAGAACAGATGATGACAAGAGGCAGAGCTGTAATAAAATATGCCATTTGTTAATCTAAAACTATCTCTGGCTGCCTAACAAACACAGAGGGTGTTTTACAAAGTTAAGAATTAACATGTAGACGTTTACCTTTCCACAAAAGTGTCTAGTTTGGCCAGTTCATCTGACAGACCCACTAAGACATCTAGTGTTCCGACCTGTTAGAGATAAAACATACAAACATATGAACAAAATCCATCTCTATACCACTGTTGGCTGGATTTCTGGTGATGGAAAATACAAACGACTGCTGTGTCTGACCTTGAGATCAGGGATGTTGAACTTGTTGTTGACTGAGAGGTTATTGGTGCGTGTGGTGGCCACCATCAGCTTGTCCCAGGTCTGCTGGCACGTCTTCTCCCCCGGAGCCGAGATCAACCAGAATTCTGTCATGGCAGCTGGTAAAAGGTTCATCCACCGGGCCTTTGATGTAAGGAAGTCACTGAGGGTGAAGTAAGAGAAAGAGTTTCGGCTGTTCTGTCACTGACTCTGTATCAATTATACAATGGTAGATGTAAGGTGTAATGAGCCATTGTGGGCAGCGTTACTCAGTTAAATTATTTTTGCATCAATATCATGAAGTACTTTGATTTGCCAAACATTTAATTTGTCTTTTTTGTTAATTATTTTGTCAATAAACAAGTATTACAGTATCAAAACAAAAAAAATGTGCATCTATAATAATACATGTGAAAAATGACAATAAAATGACGTTACAAAGTATTTTATCCAGATTCCCAACTCCTATATGTTATCATAAATGATACCTAGACAACTCAAAATGAAACTGATATACCTCTTCAGCAAAATCAAAGCAGAGAACTTTGAAAGCTAGACAGCTGTAGCGTGGTAAAACTTATTTTTCTTGAGAGTTTAAAGGAGTAGTGCGAAAGATTTAGGGAGATAAATCAGCAAGACATGGCATATCATATAATAAGTATGTTTTCTTTAGTGTATAATCACCTGAAAATGAGAATCGTGGTGTTTTCATTACCTTAGAATGAGCCTTTATATCTACATAAGGAGAAGGTCCACCTCCACAGATATCTCTATGTTGCACCACTATGTTTCTACAGTAGCCCTGAATGGACAAACCATACACTGGCTCTCGATAGGGCAGTTTCTGTTTTCCTGTCATTCACCATAGTTAGTGGCCCCTCTGCTATGAGAGCGTCAGAAAAACACTGATTTTGTGCTCCCAGTAAAAAACCTCCTAAACTTCTGGATCACAAATAAGGTAAACACAAATTAGCAGGTGCTGCACTAGCATGTCGAATCTGTTGTTCTGGAGACAAAGAGACCTCTGCAGATAATTCGGCTCACAATAAAAACCTTACCTAGCTGTGAGTTTGCACCTGGCACACTGCAAAACTTCCAACTGGTTGCAATTTGCAATCCTCACCACTAGATGCCACTAAATCCCCCTAAATCTTACAGACTGTTCCTTTAAAGCTTTATTACCTAATGTTTTTTTATGATTCTCATAACTGTCTTTTAATTTCTTGTTTACTGTGTAGTTGTGTTGTTTCTGTGTTTTGCTTTTGTCGCGCTGATTGAGTTCTTGTGAATGTTTGTTGTTCCTGGGTCTGGCTTGAAAAAGAGTTTTAATTTCAGTGAGACTGCCTGGTTAAATAAAGATTAATTAAACTCATATTTGGAGATGCTCCCTTGAATACACATTTTCAGCCTGAAAGAAGCAGTGTGAAGGGTTAACTTCCATTTTATGCTGCTAAATACTTCCACTCCACTACATTTCAGGGGAAAATATCTTACTCTTAACTCCACTACACTTACATAACATTTGTGGCTCGTTTCTTTGAATGCTGGGGTTTTGCCACATGATCAACGTTATAAAAATGATGCATTGTTACACATTAAACTACCCAACTATATATGGACCTAGTAAATTTGCTCCTCCTCAAACTGCTACATTAAAATGCTGCCTAGATGTAATGCATCGGTTATAATAATTCAATAATATAATACTATATTGCTGTATATCTTTGATGTTTCAGTTTACTTTGCTACTTTAGTACCTTTACTTAAGTAAGATATTTAAAGCATGGTAAAGGTTAAAGGGCATGAGTACTTATATAGGACTATAGGACAGATATACAGACATGTAAGTATCCCTGAATGAATCACAGTCATGTTATGAAGCCCTTTGTTCCCCTTTTGACTTCTACTTTGCTTCTGATTCATTCACTTCCCCATGATTGTGATATTGACACTGCATACACACACTGACAGATTGCATCAGTGAAGCACAGCAGAGACAGACAGGTCTCCATGTCTGCTGGTTGACTGTCATATGACCAGTGTCTGTGCTGAGGAGGACATGCTACACACTGACCCTCCTCTTAATCAAACACCCAGAACAACACATGACCAGGAGCTGCTGTTCTTTGTGTCGGATGTGTCAGTCATTCTCACTGAACACCACTGATTTTAACAGCAAAAGACACCTGGTTGCTACATGGTTAAATTCACTGTTAGCTTGCTACTGACACGAGCTTGTTTGCATCGCAGTCTCGCGCTGTCACGACGTCACTAATCGGTGTGTATCCGTACTTACCGGTGTGTTTGCTGGCTTCAGTGTTTGATCCACACGGTGTAGTTCAGTAAACCCGTCGCAGCTTCCCATACATAGCGTGGATAATAACAGCTTTTTCACTCCAAGGTGCTTCAGCGCAACATCTCACTCACAGTCAGCTGACCAGAGCCGAGTTTGACTGCGGCTGCGCAGAGGCTGCTGCGCACTGTGCTGCCTTCACGTGACCCACAGTTCCAAGTGAGGTTCAGTGTCTGGATATAAAGTCGGAAATAGCTTACGTGCAGCGACTGGAAGGCGCGAAAACGGGGTTTTTACATATCAAACATCTAAATATAAGCATATAAATGTTACATATTAAGCATATACCCGCATATTGATTCATCTGAGAACATCTGTGCGTTAGAGTGTGTTAAACTAACGTTAGATAAAAGTTAGTTAAAGTTAATGGGTAAATTGCATGAATGTATCATAGGTGGGATGCAGGGGCGTAAGTATGGACAGTGCAGGCGGTGCAGTTGGGGCCCGTGGGGTGGAGGGGCCCTAATGACACCTGGAAATAAGCCCATTTCCAAAGAAGAACTCATGGTAGATCAGAAATGGTGCGGTTTTCTACATCCTCCTTGTTTTGTACACATTTTTTAAAATTTCTCCTTGCTATTTGGGATCAGTAGGACCCGGTAAGTATAAAAAACTAACATTGTCAACAATAATCAAGTCCCAATGTCCTTAAATAGGCCCGTTTCCACCGCAGGAACTTCGGGGTAATTTTACGGGGCCGGGGCCGTTGGTGCGTGTCTCCACCGCAGGAACCACCCCCGAAGGACAGAGTTCCGGAACTTTTACAGGGGCTAAACAGGTCCCTGCCTCGGGGTAGGTACTCAGAACGGCCCTGAAAGACTCCTGGGTGGGGCTTGGGGTTTACTTGGTGCTGATTGGATATACTCAAGGAGGGATGTGACGACAACAGAAAGCAACAAAATAGCCGGCATTTTTAAAACTCAGCAGACGAGGGTTAGCTCGTTCATATAGCTTCCGCTGCCATCTAAAAAAAACTCACTAAATGGCCCGTGAAAAAAATATTTTTTCCAGCGGATATCTTAGTTACAACATGATTGAGCTAGCAAAGCAGTTTTGTGTTGATATGTGTGGTATTTATTCAGTTATGGGAAATCACGATGTCTAGAAAGCATCAGCTAACAGCAGCATCAAAGCTAACATCAGGACATCATCTGTTAAAAGCCTCCCGTTGTCAGATACAACATGAAACTACTCCATTTAGCTCAATCATGTTGTAACTAAGACATCCGCTGGAAAAAATATTTTCTGCACGGGCCATTTAGTGAGTTATTACAGACACCGCTATCGGCTAACGGCGTCCCTACGTCGCCCCGGTCAAAATGGTCGTGCAACGATTACGTCACATCCAGAGCCCATAACTTTACAGGAACCTTCCTCGTACTCCGCTCTCTCAGTGGAGACACGGCGGTTGAGAGGGCCGAGTGAGAGGACGTTCCTGTAGTAGTTCCTGCCCCCCAAATAGTACCAGGAACTTCTTCAGTGGAAACGGGCCTAGTGAGACGACAATTAAGTCCAGATGTCCTCAAACGAGTAGCCTACTTCCTAATTAACAGAGTCTTAGCTTGTTACTGTTGCTAAAATTGGTCAAATTTGTTGCCATATCAAATTACAAACATTATTAATCATGAATAAACAAGTTTCTACCATAAAATGTGATCAGGTTTTGGATCTTGTCCACTTATATGTCAGGATCGGCTGCAGACTGACTGGGCAGGGATGGCTGCCATCTTGTTTTTACATGGATTAGTGCATCGTGCAAATTATCTTTCTGCATGTTCACCAATGGAAACCATGTTATGACTTTTACTTCCTCTAGATAGTCATGTTAAGGTCTAAGTTAAACAGAATGAAGTATAAGGTCAAGTAAAACCAAAATGTGATCAGGGTCTCAGGAGGATATATGCCCCTAAAAAGGCAAACCCATCTCAATTTTGGTTTTCTTTTCTTTTTTAAAATAGTATCAATCTACAACACAATTCTGTGCTTATTCTACATAAACTATAAAACTTTCACTAAAACTATTTAGTTAAGCTTACAATTTCTTATTTTCTTTTGTAGTTTCCGTTATATACGAATATGCCATGATGATTGCTGGGTAACATGTATGTTGATGTTGACCAATATCCACTCTTTGTTTAATCATGTAACAAGACAATACTATTTACCATAGCTAGTTTAGGTGCAAAATCTCTCATGACTAACAAGCTGGGCACATTTTTTTGGTAAATTGTTGAACTAATCTGTAAATATAAAACCTCTTCCACAAATACCAAAAAAGATTAGTAAACTCACAAAACTATTTTGCAAATATAACATGCAGCTGCAAATGCACAGATTCCACAAATTTAAAAAAAATCTGAAAATACATTTAATACATTTACAAAAAAATGAATATACATGACTTTACAAATCTTTTTTGTATTCGTCAAAGGTGTTTTATATTGACAGATCACACATTCACACACGAATTGTCAAACCGCTCACACATATAATTTTAGGACAAATGTATCTCCATAGAAAAGTAATGTCAATAGATAATTTGTTGAAATAGTCAACTTAAAGGAAACATCCAGCATCTATCATTACAAGGGATCGTAGTGCGAATGTAATGAAGTTTTTCGCCATAAAATAGTGGTATTAGCCTATTATTATTATTATTATTATCATTGTTATTATTATTATTATTATTATCATCACTATTATTATTATTATTGTTGTTGTTGTTGTTGTTGTTGTCTTGTAGGCCTACAACAGAGGCGAGATGGAAAAGATAAAATGTGTTTTCAGAGACCAAATGTGTGAGCTTCATATTGTTTAGATCAGTGTTACCATGTTATTTAATTACTTGCTCTTGGTACAATATTCTCATATTCCCAATATTTTGTTTTATTTTACTAATTTCCGCTGTATCGTTTTTTGATAAATCAGTAATTCCAGTATTTCCGATAGTCCTTAAAGGCAGCATGAGCGTTTGTTTTGACAGTTCAGTCAGTTCCTCTCAATATCGACCTCTTCTCGTGAGATGTAACTACTGCATTACATGCCAGTCACTGTCTTCAGGTGTCAGTGAGTCACTGTCTACAGATCAACAATTTCATAAGATGTTTTTTTCTTTATTTTGTGTCATGAACACAAAAATGTGTCTAAGGGTTTACAAGAAACCTTTACAATATTGTTGCAGAGATCAATCCAATATACATGTTATCTAACTGCTCAATCCACAAACAAACTACTTTGCTTTCTATCCCAGGCCCAGCAAACAAATTCTGCCACAAAAAGGTTCCCTCTTAAACACAACTTCAATTTTTCATGATCGTTCAACCAAAATACATCCAATAATACACCTTTTTCACCAAAGACATTTCAACATGTCGATGTACGAAAACTAAAACTAAGAAAGAAATAGGCTATATATGCTATTTCCTGAGTGATACTCTATGTAATGAAGACAAAATGTTTGAGACATCTGTTGACTGGTATTTTCTTTTCACTTACCAGCTGTCACACATACAGATACATATACAGATACAGATACATACTGCATGTAATGTGCTGATACTGATGGATAGATCTGTCCAGCCACTCAAACATCCCTTACACTTGGATAAGTTGTCTTACTGAGCTCTTCATAGTTTGGAGGAAGTAATTATTTTGGATTTGTTTATATGCTAAGAGTGTTGAGAACTGATTTATGCCGCTGTTTGTTTATAGCTTTTACCTCTGGCTACAAATGGTGTTTCCTTCCTGATGACATTCAAGGCTTTTCACTGAATTCAGCAGAACAGAAGCATAAAATCTAATTTATTCCTCCTCTGGTGGACCCTGGAGCACATACTTTGCCTTTTCACTTTACTTCATAATGTGTTGCATTGTATCAAAACAGCAATAAACCCATTTAATATATCACATTTTCCCCAGTCTTGATCACTTCAAGTGTGCAACCGCAATCCAAAACGCTGTTATCCGTAACGTTAACCCGGAAAGAATGCTGTGGCCAAACTGCAGGCTGATTCAGATTCAGCTTTCACGGCTAAAGCTGGTTTTAAATGCTGATAAAACTAAGGTTATGCATTTCTCAAGTGCTGGAAAGAAGCCTGTGGACACTCCCGATGTTCTAAAAAAGTTAGGGATTGTCATTCGTTACAAATATCTCAGTATTTGGCTCGATGACTCCCTGTCTTTTAGACCTCAGATTGATAATCCTCCTAAAAAGCTGAGGCTGAATATAGGGTCCTACTAGTTACAAGTCCTGTTTCTCCTTTGAGGCCAGAAAAAGACTGGTTGCTGCTATGTTACGTTATGGATTATGGTGCTTTGTTGGACCTGGATGCATCTGCCCATTGTTTGATACTGAATATCATAGTGCACTGAGATTTGTTACAAATTGTAAAGCCCTCATTCATTACTTTGTACTTTATTCCAGGGCTGGCTGGCCATCTTTGACCTTTCGCAGGCTCAGTCACTGGGTTAAAATAAAATAAATACATAAAACAATTCTCTGGAAAGAAGTATTGCAGTTTCATTATGATAAGCATCACTTTATTGACAGACTATTACTTTATGTCCTTGCTGTTATGCACACCTTGTTTTTATTGTCATCTATCCATGATTTATGGCTCTGGTAAGCAGGTTAGGCTGCATTACATTTCACACAAATACTTTACAAATAAGCCTTGACTTGGCCGTCTCATTAGTCCCAAGTAGATTTAGAAGCCAGTTCTGAGAAATACCCTCTCAGAAATGAGAGCTGCACAGCCCAATTTGATCAGCTATTCCTGTAATATGTATCTCATGGCCTTTAGCATGACTGTATACTGTGTCAATCGATTAATGTAATCACGTCACTTGGTCTCCATACATAGAAAGTACAGCCAGCCATCTGAGAGCCTTTAAAATATTAGAGGGCTTTCTAGGTTTTCCTTGTTGCTTCCTCCAAAGTTTTCTAGGCCACGTTGTTTTGTGGACACAGTGTCCCTTGGACTGACTGTCATAAAACAAAGATAAGAGCTACAGGACAGCCAGACAGCTCCAGACACACAGAAGAAGAAGAAATGCAGCCTGTTGCTCCGGTTGCAGAAATATAAGTCATACGACTGAGGTGGCTGCAGGCTGAGTTTTAGTGCCAGTCATTCAGTGTTGTACTGAACTCCTGACCACCATGCATAATGTGATAGATTACTCCAAATGTATTTCTTCCCATCAAACTGAATTGCACAAAACATTCAATTATCAAAGTTGAAATTAGGCTAGAGGCAAGTGTGACAAAGGCTTAGGGACTAATCGACCAAATATTCAGTAAGCTCTTGAATCGTAATAATCCCCCAGATTCCACGAAACTTCAGCAGGAACACAGTGAATGTCAAAACATCCGCTCACTAGATGGAGGCATATTTCTACTTCATATTGTCTTTTCTGTGTTGTGAAAGTTTGTCAGTGCTGCACCATTGTTTCTAAATCGATTATTTCTCCATACAGACCCAGAGAAAGGTGAATCTTAGATCAGCCAGGCTGTAAAAAGCAGTCATAACATGTCATTGACTGAGACTTGTAATTAGAGAGCTTTTGACCCACTGACTTTCTCAACCTCTTAACTTCCCCAGCCATGAGGCCTGCATTCACAAACTCATGAATGCTCTCTAAAAAAACAGTGATGAAAATGAAAATACAGCTTTGTATTCACTCAGTGTGAAGATGTCTATGAAAAGCACGTCATTACTCATAGAAGTAACATCATGGTGGGTTTAGGGCCATACTACCATAGAGGAAACAGCATGTGACTTAAAACAAGGCCGTATTTCTGCATTCTCAGACGGACTTGGAAAGAGGATTAAACAAGGAAAATACAAATATCCTTGAAGAACTCATTAATGGTCAAATGTGTCCAAAGACCAATGTTTAGTTACCAAAAAACTTCAATAATAGCCTGTGCTATTATTATCTTAAATCACTGAACTGAACAGGCCTGTATTCGGGACAGGCCTTTAATTCCTCTCACACAAAACTGTCGCTCAGCAGAGATGGTAAACATGATCAAATTGTTCATATAAACCAGTATAAAAATTAGGCTTCAAATTGCATAACAGAGAGTCACAACAATTGTTTCAAAGCACTCGAGGGTTACGGCATCCAGCATACCGACACAACACCAACTTATCCTGTTGAAACAAATATTTGGGATCATTTTTATGAAAAACACTTTTGATTCTTTTGATTGGTGGACCCTTACGAATGAAGGGAATATGAATAATTTACCAGATAATGGAGGATTGCGCACATACTCTGACTTTATAATAGCTTCAGAGGTAGGGAGTCACCACACTCACCACTATGGCAGTAAATCTGAATGAATTACAATCTCCTTTGGTGCTCATGGTTATATCTGTATGCCCGATCGAAGCAGCTAACTAACATTCAATCAATCAATTTTCAATTTTATTTATAAAGCCCAATATCACAAATCACAATTTGCCTCACTGGGCTTTACAGCATACGACATCCCTCTGTCCTTAGGACACTCACGGCGGATAAGGAAAAACTCCCCCCACAAAAACCCTTTAACGGGGAAAAAAAAACATTAGCTCATGTGGGTAGCCAGCAACCTGGTTTTATACATCCAAGAACTTCTATATAGATGAACTGCTTGGCAACCAGACCAGGCCTCTAATTGAGACAGGCCTTTATTTGTTAAAATGTGCAGCCACACCGGGCTAGTAAAAGCAACTAGGTGTTTAAACGGGACTAGGCTTTTAACTGAAGTTTTACAGTATATTAACATTAGATTTTCCGTACAAAACACAGGATCAGTTTAGAAAATATGATGCAGTGCCATATAAACTCTACCAGCTGTAACATTAAAATGCTCCTTGTCAGCAAAAGCATCAGTAATCCATCCATCTATCCATTTTCGTAACTGCTTATCCTCTTGAGGGTTGCGGGGGACTGGAGCCTATCCCAGCTGACATTGGGCAAGAGGCGGGGTACACCCTGAACATGTCGTCAGACTATAACAGGGCTGATAGATAGAGACAGACAACCATTCACACTCACATTCACACCTACAGACAATTTAGAGTCACCATTTAACCTGCATGTCTTTGGGCTGTGGGAGGAAGCTGGAGCACCTGGAGTCAAACTCCACACAGAAGGGCTACGATGCTAACCACAACACCACCGTGCCACACTAGCATCAGTAATAATATTCAAAAATTGATGTTTTTTTGTTTTGTACATACTGATAAAGTGTACAGTCGTGTGTATAGCTTATACAGTGGTGGAAGAGCTCATATTTAACTATATGTGACCATAAATCATTAATACTTTAAATTATGCTGGTAATGATTCTGCACTTTAACTTAAATGGAATATTGAATGCAGGACTTTTTTCAGCGCAGTATTGCTTTTCACATAAACAAAATGTATGAGTAGGCCTACTTCTACCACCACTGTCTAAGAGCTTTGCACAGTGCCAGTGGCAACATATTGTTTACCATTAAGCTTAAAGTATAGGTTTATGGACCATGTGGAGATAAAATACAAATATCCTAAAAGCATGAAGGCCCAAATGCGCTTAAATACAGGTGGGGTCAGTAATGCTTAGTCACTTCAGTCCCATTAGATGTCATAAACAAAACATACAGGAATTTCCTCAGGCATCTAAGGTAAAATAGTTTCTGCCTTGCCTCTCTCACCACTGAGTCAGTTTGCAACGCCCCGGTCAGACCCTCAGTGATGTGGACACCAACGTACTTGAAGATATCCACCCTCTCCACTGTGGACCTGTTGACATTAAGGGGGGCGTAGTTCCTTTGGTACTTCTTCCCAAAGTTCCCTATCATCTCCTCAGTCTTGCTGACGTTCAGGAGTAGGTTATTGTCCTGACAGCAGCGGATCAGGTCCTCTATTTCTCTCAGGTAGGCTTTTTGTTATCTGTGATCAGGCCCACCACAGCTTTGTCGTCAGCAAACTTGCTTATGGTGTTGGAGCTGGATGTGGCTACAAAGTTGTGTGTGTAGGTACAGGTAAGTATATATCTAACTTTCTGAAAGGGCCTATTCTACCCAACAGGTGCTTTTATTTTAATACTTTAAGTACATGATGTTGTTTTGTACTTTTACTTAAGTAAAATCTTGAAGGACTTTGACTTTAACAGAGTATTTCTATTGAAGTATTGCTTTTGCTTAGTCAAACTGTATGAGTAGGCCTACTTCTTCAACCACTGTCTCACAATTTTGCATAGAGTCACTGCGAGTAATTACACCAACGGCAGCATTTTGTTTACCATTATAGCTATACATGGACTGTGTGGAGGAAAATACAAATATCCTCAAACTAACTACCAAGGCCTAAATGGGTTCAAAGATGGGTTTAGCCAGTTATGCTTAGTCATGTTAACAATACATTTTATATAGGCTACAAAACATGTGATCAGTTTATAAAATGCAGTACGATGCAGTGCTATGGCTTAAACTATCCAACAGTAGGCTGTGTAAACCAGTTAAAATGAGCTCCACCTCTGCCAGCTGTCACATTAAAATGCTGCTTGAATCAGTAATAATGTTCATAAATTAATGTTTTTATGTTTTGAACACTGAATAAATTGTGCAATTGTATATATTTGCTCCACTGTGAACTTTTGCACATCCCCTGATTAATATTTTTGCACATCCTACACAAAACTGTACCGCCTTTTCTGTAACGGCTATATTGTACATGTATGTTATAGTTATAGTAGTTGTGGAAAATGTCATATCTTTTATTCGAAAAGGGCCTATTCTGACCAATCATTGGTGGAACTGAACGCTAAGTCCCGCCCCCGGCCGTTGATTACCTTTTCCACTTCCTTCGCTCAGCTCCAGTAGTCCTCCGCCCATCCACCGTTAGAGAAGAAGCCGCACAACCCGACGCTCGTCCCTCATCTAAACATATGGCAAAAACCGCCCTCTTTCTTTCTTATATCGTTGGGCCCACTACTCTTTAAAAATTCCGCCGAAAAAGAGAAGACGATTTTCCAAAACATTCTGGCCGTTATCTCACGTAAGTACAGCGGAACACTCCGGTTGAGTTTCTTGGAACCAGCAGACGGACGTAACATGGCGGGCTGGTCTTTCTGCCTTCTAGCCACACATGACAGACTGATTCATTGAATTTTGTGTGATCGACGTGCCTTTTTATAAAACTTAAACGTACAAGTAGATTACAAATCGATCTTAACACTTGTGTCTAACGTTAAATCCTGTATTGTAGTAGTGTAGTGGTTTGTTTTTATGATTATTATCAAAATGAATGCTAACGTAAGCTTCTTTCTCCGACGTGCAGTCGCAGCCAGCTCAACATTAGCAGCTCTCGTTGCCAAGAATATCTCGGTAGCGCGTTTCCTCGCGATGGTGTTTCCTATCTTTAATACAGCCGCACTTTTACATGTTAAACCTACATTTTGATAATGTGGTGGCCTATTTTAGGGTGTAACGTTTTGGTGACGCATTATAGTAATAATACGTCTTTTGTCAAGTTATGACACTTTGCACCACCACAACACAGTGTCATGTTGTATTTATAGACGATTGCAAAATGTTGACTAATAGAGGTTAATAGGAGTCCACTGGTTTAATGATTTACTTATGAATAACATACTGGGCGTTTATTGGGTTAAATGAACAAGCCACGTAAACGCGCGCCACAGTTGTCTGACATATTGATTGTTCCGGTGATATTTTGACCTCAGTGACAACATAATGTGAACCAATGGATGATAGGTAAACTTTGTACAAGAAGTAAAATGACTGACACCCAGCTTAGGACACTGTGTCTCATGTGAGTTCGCTTGTGGTAAACATGTTGACACCTTTAAAGGGGAACACCACCTACATTAGGAATTGCATTATGTTATTTCCATGACCTAAAAAAGTACAATAAATATTTGCAAACATTAATCATTCTCTCTCAAAGCTAATGTCGAAGTTGTGATGTCATAGGGTTTAAAGCCTGGAGCGTGTCTTTAAACAATGAATGGGAGACTGATTTTGTCAACCCCCAGGATGTTTGTTTTCTTTTTATACCCCAGTGATGTTTATTCTATTCTTGTGTTCTCAGTTGCGAAACATAAAGTGTATTCATGTACATGCTTTAACATCCATAACATCTTTCTTAATTCACTGTCAGCAGACTTAATACCCTATGACATCACACATTTGAGTTTCAGCGCTCTAGTTTTTGGATTTTGAAGTGAGTTGTTTGTATTTTAGGACTTTCTTAGACCACAGGAATAACATGTATGAATTTGGAAAATGAGTTCCCTTTTAAATTGTTTTGCTATTTATACATCGCTAATATTTCTTTGTTTGTCCCATCAGGGCTCCCCTGTCTCTGCACAGGTGTATGAGCGCTACCCAGAGGGCCTAGGGGCGGCTCTTTACCGGGAGCACTTTGACTTCAACGCTGAGCCACCTTGGGATCCTAGCTGATAGCGGGACAGGTCCATCTCCTGACTTGTCCATGTGAGTGACTCGCTGCACACAAACACACACCTGTAGCAAAGTCCAGGAGCATTGTGTCCTGGGTGGAATTTGTAATACAAACCATGGCGTGAGTAAACATTTTAGTGTTGGGGTGGACATTTTTTTTTTTTAGGAAGTCAGAAGATTTAGATAAAAGCTCAATGTGATGTGTAGATTTTACACATTTATTTATTATACAAGAAATAATGAGGGGTTAAGAAACACAGATATTAGGATAGGCGTGCCCTAAGGGACTACAGTCATATAACAGGAGCTATAATTGTCGTTATACTGGAATTTCTGATTTCGATACAGTACCTTGAAGAATATCTGTATTCAAAGCCACAGGGAAACTTTGACAATGAGGGCATACAACTCAATTTTTTTATTAAAAGACACATGCAATAGGCTGTAACATGGCAGAGCTGACTTTTCTATTCTTGCTTAGTAGCAGAGAACTGCATTATGACTGTCGTAAACATTAACAGTGAGAGAAAGGGAGCAAACACAGCTGTACCTGTGTATCAATACTGCAGAAAAAGTGGAATTAATATTCAGAATCAGTGTGTATTGATAAACCAATATTTTTACAACACTAGTAGCTATTTTTATTTAAACTGTGGAATTGCATCTTGGTAGAAGTTCATCAGCCTGTGTATTTTATTTGCCTGGTTAAATTGCTCTAAAACAGCTTACTGTGGTGATATTAACAGTTATGTTTTTTTCTCCCTTTCTTTTCCAGTTTGTTGCATACCGGCAGGACCCCATTGGCTCAGTCGTGACCCTTTGACTTGCTTATCTGTTCTTTATGATTGTCGGCTTAGCGGAATACGGTTGAGATGAAAGGACTCGCTGACAAACCCAGCTACATCATTGAACTCCTGGAGGGAGGAGTGACCCTTGAAGATGTCATCGACGGACACATCTGCGAGCAGGCTCTGGTTGGTCCCGCTTGTTAGCCTTTCAGTGGAAGAAATTCCCCAAGTGCTTCAAATTGCTTTCATGACACTGTCATCAGCACTTAGCATGTTTTTCCTTTTTGACTGTCCCTTTCTAGGTGGAGAAGAATGCATTTGTGGTGGGGGACCTCGGTGCCCTGATGCGGCAGCATGTATGCTGGCAGAGCGTAGCGCCACAGCTGCAGCCCTACTACCCAGTCAAGTGCAACAGCAGCCCTGCGGTCATCGAGGTGCTGGCTTCCTTGGGCCTGGGCTTCGTTTGTGCCAACAAGGTAAGCTTCAAATTCAGGTGGCTTTAGTTTTGTTAAACTGCTCAGTGCCTCATCCTTTTATGAAAGCACTTGACATTTTGGGGCAATTACATCACAGGCACTCAATTGATTATAAGTCAGCTGATGACTGTTATCCTTCCAACTTATGCAACACACTTAGTACCATTTTGATTGTTTTGATGGGGCTTTTAGACTTTTATGTGTTCATTTCTGACACGTGTGTGTGCTCTGTCCTGCAGACTGAAGTGAGCCTGGTGTTGGAGCATGGCGTGCCACCAGAAAATATCATTCTGTCAGGCGTGTGCAAGCAGCTGGCGCACATCAAGCACGCTGCCAAGAACAACATCCAGCATCTTGTATGTGAAAACGAGGCAGAGTTGTCCAAGATTTCCCGCCTGCACCCTGGTGCAAAGTAAGTGATTAAATTGAGCAGAAAACGTTTTCCTTAGATACTTTAATTCTTGTGTGTCAGTGTAGTGAAGTACATTGTTTTTGTCTTGGGCGGAAAATAAACACAAGATTGGGAAAGCTGTTGTTAGTGTCAAAAGGTGAATTTATCTTGCTTATGGATGTTTCTTCTTTTTTCCTGTCTCTGGCTGATGTTCCTTTTTTTGTCTCTTTAAGGTTACTGTTGCAGTTGACCACTGAGGCCCACGCAGCTGAGACCAGCATGGCCTTTGGCTCCTCTCTGAAAAGCTGTCGGCACCTGCTGGAAGCAGCCAAGGAGCTTGGAGTCCAGGTGGTGGGGGTGACCTTCCACATTCCCAGCTCCTGCCAAGACCTACAACAGGCCTACACCCATGCACTGTCAGATGCCCGCTGTGTGTTTGACATGGGGGTGAGTGCTGTCTGGAAAATATTCTTCATTATAAAATGATTAACCCAGAGGAATTTAGTCAATATGGGTCAACTCAGGATTTCATGCTCTATCCTAAATGCCTTTTATCCTAAATGCCTTTTATCCCTTGTACTGTCTTCTTTGTTAACTGTAACGACTGACTGTCTGCTGGTTCGTTTCAGTTTGATCTGGGCTTTAACATGAACATCCTGGACATTGGTGGTGGATTTACTGGCTCAGAGTTTCAGCTCAAACAGGTGAGTGGTTAACAGCAGTGATATTTTTGGCAGTGCTTTAAACAGACAAACATTGTTCATGTTTTACAAAGACTTGGCTGAGAACATAAAATCAACCTGACAAACACATGTGAAAATGCAAATGTTTTATAAGTTAAAAATCCTTAACGAAATGATATAAATGTAAGTTAGAGTAATATTACTTTAATATTTTAAAAGCTGCACCATCTCATGCTACTTGATTCTTGAACAGATTATTGAAGACATGACCAGTATGCTTAAAGACGTTTTCAATCATCTAGTTCGACAGCTGTTTACACACAGTAGTGATGCAAGATGCCAGTATAAGTTCATCTCTGGATGCTCAGCCATCTATTTATAGCTCACACGTGACATTAGTTGCCTCTCACTAACAGTATGAGCAGCTTCAAATGCCTGCAACTTGAGTTCTTGCACATGTTTGTTTTTATCTGGAAACAGCCTCTGAATGCATATCCACTGTAACTTTACAGGTTGAGTCTGCAGTCAGGCCACTGCTGGATGCCTACTTCCCCCCACTGTCCGGTGTGCATGTGTTGGCCCAGCCGGGCAGCTTCTACGTGGCCTCAGCTTTCAGCCTGGCTGTCAACGTGATCGGGAAAAAGGTGGTGACCCGCCACTGGGACACCCTTGCTCAAGGTGAGCTACTTAATTCTCTAAAGTTCTCTTTGTCCTGTGTTGAGTCTGACTGTAATACATCTGTCTGTGCACTCTGACAGTGAATATGTGTAGAAAATGATATGCCGTTTTTAAAACAGGATTGTTTGTGTTCTCATATTTTTTGTGTCAATTTTGTTTTCCCACATGGGGGTTGCATAATCATAACAAAACCATCAGAGGTCAAATCACATCCTCAGTTCTGAGATAATACACTGTGTTCTATATTTCTGACATGGTCACCCTCTGTATTTACGCAGGTGTGAACAATGAAGATACCGAGTTCCTGTACTACATGAATGAGGGTGTTTATGGCCCATTCAGCCGCAAGCTGCTGGGAAACTGCATCGCTGCCCCGTCAGTGCACAAGGTTAGTAGGCCTCTGCTCAAGAGAGTCAACCCCATTCAGGACTGAATGAAGAATCTGATAGCAGCTCTAGTTGAATAGAGAAAAGGGGTCATACAGTATGAGTATTTAAGGAAGCAGGATCAGAATTGCTTTCGATAGTAAATCATGTTGACCTATATATATATATATATATATATATATATATATATATGTATATATATATATATATATATATATATATATATATATATATATATATATATATATATATATAGTCCCTACAGGTTTTCATATAAAGCTGAGGTATTTAAACATACAACGTTATCTTGTGGGGTGACAGTAGTCAAAAAGGTTAATGGTGAAACAAACATTTACCTAACTGTACTCCCTACCAGATCAGGACACCAATTGTAACTCAAAGTGACTCAAACTACACAACATTAAACTGGAGCTGTAATAAACTAATATCAAGATGGCTTGTGATGTAGAAATTGTGTTGTGTTGCCTCAGGGCAGTTATAATTCATTTTATACAGCCCACCCCCCTGATACTAACAAGCTAACAGTCATAGTCTGGGAATATCGTCACACATTGTGTTCTTATTAAATAGAAAATAAAACCCTACAGCTTCTGACGTTTCTCTCTCTGACTAAACTAAGATTTATCTAACCTCATCTTAAAAACACACTTCATTCAGACTCAACAGAAACAGAATAAAGCTCACCCAAATCATCTTTGTTAGTCTTTCCATTGTTCCAACAGTTGCCAACTCTGGTGTGGTCGAAATTCCCTGAATTCATGAAGTTAGATGTGAAAATATGCTCGTTCTGCACACACTTTTTCTACATTGTCTCTCTGCCATTGCAGGCCTCTTTGTGCTTTTGGGTTAGCTCACAGAATGAGTCTGTCACTGAGTGGACTTGCATAGCCACACCTATCTCCACTCATCATTTTAGAGTTGTTCTTCGGAGCAGACCAATAAATTAGCAAATTGAAATGTCAATATTTGCCAAAAATACCAACCAGTGATGTAGTCAGACAAATGCTGATAGCCGATATATTCGTCCAGTTCGGAAATGCTGTTGCATCGGTTATTTTATTGGTTGCTTTACGACAAGTCATCTCTTCAGTTGCGGATGTCATCATAAAGATATTGCTTTTCTCCTATTTTACATGTAGGGTATAGTTTTACAGGTGCAGTAGAGATGTGACAGGGCCTTGCTCAAAAGAACAATCTGACATTTGTGATTGTTGCCTGTTACGATGACACTGTTTCCTCTCTCCAGCATGCGCTGTGCACTGAGAAGGGAGTGTATCCCAGCAGCCTGTGGGGCCCGTCACTGGACCAGCTGGACCAGGTGGTGGAGCGCTGCCTGCTGCCTGAGCTCAGTGTGGGAGACTGGCTTTGCTTCCCCAACATGGGAGTGTGTGGCCTGGAGGAGTTCAGCTGCCTCTCCAGCTCCCCCCCGCTGCCTGTCTACTACACTGTCTCCACCTGTGACTGGTGAGTATGGAGTGATTGGCATGTGAAGGCTCACCACTTATACAGATGTAGTAAGAGTATGGTGTATTTTACAGAGAACTGATTCTGATGCTTGGTGTTGCCCACAGGTACGAAATGCAGGAGGCTGGTGTGGCGCTGGACAGTGCCATGAAGAATTTCTCCATGGTCCAGTACAGTGCATAACTCCCCTCTGCCCCTGTCCTGTATTATATTGCACAGATCCTCCTTAGCCTCTGCTTTCACCATGTGAGAAGAGAGGCCAGCGAGGTATTTGGGACAAGGGGCTAAATGTGGTCAACATTCCAGCCACCTTGGAAAATGCAGTGTCCTATTATTTCTTACAGGAATTTGAATTTTGTACCTCTCAAGTAATTGGTTGTTCGATACCTCAATTGTCTAAAATTTAATCTGGAAGGTGATTGTTTTCATCCTCCCTCCTCCCTCCGATGGACTCCAAATCTTGTCAGCTAAAAGAACTCCAACTCAAATGACAATATGCAACAAAATGGACGACTCTTTGGAGATGGGACCCCCCAACGTGTTTGGGGTGGTTTGTTTCCTAAATCAAATCCAGTTTACAAAATGTACAATTGATTTAAATCATGTTCTCTATTGATTACCTGTTGACAGTCGTGTAAATCCTGTGTCTGTTCAACACCAATACATTTTGTCTGTAGATGATTTTTGAAGTGTTTAAAAGAATCAATGCCTCGTGTGGATTCTGTACGTCAGACCCCTCACTTTGCATAGTCTAAATGAAATTATGACAATGATGTAACCTATTTCTTTATTGCAGCTCACCTCAATGCATTTTTATTTATTGGATTCAGATATCACTGGGGCAAATTTAAAGCTCCATCTTTACGTGTGTTTTGCCCATGTATTATGCTGTGGCCCATCTAACAGTGTTTTCCTGATAAGATATTGGTGTGTTTTTTTAACGCTACATGGATTAAGTGTGCTGTGATTGCCATTTGTGACCTCAGTGGTTTCCCTTTACTCGAAAGGCATGAAGGAATTGCTGTGGGAGATTCTCTCTATGCTGAGCTACAGCTTGAATACAGAGAAGCTGCATACACCCGAATGCACTCCTTGCCTCTAATAGAAAGGGGGTTAATCTGGTTTAAAAATGCACAAAATCTTTTGTAGGTTAAACATGTACTGTGACATTTCACAACACAGCCCTGATTTTTCAGATCATCATATTGGTGTCTCTTGCCAAGGGACTCGGCCCTTGTTCTCCCAGGATCTGAAAAACCAGCAAAGAAGTTGTTTCTGAATACTGCTCAAACATAAATTATTTGTATGTGGACTTGCATGTCTTTATCTCTCACAGAAGAGACATGCTAGTTGTGCACAGACCCCTCGGAGGCTGCGCAACACAGATAACAAGCCAGACTTTTCCTCATGCCTCTCTAAAGTTAAGAGGGACATAATGCACAGTCTCTTGTACAGCTAAATGTCTCATGTCTAATAATATTAAAGGTGATCTGACTCAACTGCAGTTTTTAAAGAATCCTGCCCTTGTGTGATACAAATGACTAATGTATTATTAATTGCTTGTCTAAGGCACTAATGGACCATAGCCTGTTTTTGACTGTAAATTGTGCTTGTTAAAGTAATGAAAGTGATTAATTTAATACATTTCTGATTTAAATCATTTGTCTTGTGTACGTGTGATCTTTGGTGTCAGGGGTGGAGCAGTTGATTCCCACACATGTTCTGGATAAAATCTTCACTGTTGGCCAACGTAATTTAAATCCATATGTTTCTGATCTTAATGGATCTGGTGTTTATTCTGACTGAACAGTAGTTAAAGTTCCTAGAGACAATATAATCCAGATTTAGGGCTGTTTTTGCAGCAAGTAATTAGACCTCCTGTATGGCTGATTCATCCTAACGGCACACTGGTAGAGTATTTTCATGATATTATGTGTTCTCCCATGAGAATTAAATATGTAGATCAGTTTAGCAAGGCACTACAGCATTATCATCTACCAGAAATAAGTGTTTAATCAGTGAAATCAATGATAAATGTAAGCCTCTCCATCTCCTGCTACCATATCTTGCAGCATCTATTTATAAATGTGGTTATCTCGCCTGTTTCAAACTCACCAGCCGTCTTTATATTCAGTAATGAAATACATTTAGAGATGGAAATTGAGACGAGGTTGTCAGGGTGATCGGCTGGCTAGAGAGGAAAAGGGAAACTTCGGTAATTTCCATAGCTGCATGGAAATTTCCGTACATGTCTGTCCCTGAACATGACACTCTGCTCTCACCTGCGTGTGTAGCTTCCAGTAAGATCTGTGCTTGTTTACACAGCATGGTGTAGTGCTAATATATTTATAAATAATGAACATCATATATTGCTTTATCCATTGCTTACTTTGAGCCTCAACACTAGTAAAATATCAAGGCAGATTAATTTATATACGTGTAATGTGAAGCCATTGATTTCCTCTGCTTCAAAATTAATTAGCAGCCGCTGAAACATTTCCTCGGTGTTGCATGTGAGAGAGGATGCCAGCTCAAATATTGCTCCAAGAGGAGCCATTATACCTTCAATTAAGTGTCTCATGTTAGCGTGTTTATTAGAGGTGATGGCTGCATCTTAATTAGATTAGAAATAAGATTAATAGAAAGGTGGAGAGTTCACATACTTTGCCACTCGCTGCATGTCACCATGGTAAAACAGCACGCTTGGAGTGTACACAGAATTATTGCGCATTTGATAGTGGTGGGGGTGATGGTAATAAAAAAGCAAACAACTTAGTAGTCTGCCTAGGAGTGCATGCTCCTGCACACACGACAATGCAGAGCAGCATTAAGATGAATAGACTTTACAATTACATGGCTACAACACAGATGATTGATTTGATATTACTTGAGGAGGAACTTGATTCACAGCTTTTTGAATGAGTGACTGAGCAAGTATGAATGAACTCTTAAGTGGCTGGTTGTGATTGGTGATATAACCTTGAACTGATCTGACAACAGGGAATCTGACAGTGAGAAATCTCCTTTCCCTTTCTTTCCTCTCTACTTTGGGTTTAGATATCATGTCATCTAACCGAGTTGTCCTTTATCGGGAAGTGTTGCAGACAGTGATCAGCTGCAGCATGGAGCCATTATGAATGTTGACACTTTACCCTCTCATGTTGCTCCTCTGTTTGCCCAGGAAATTAACTGTAATGTCTGTCAAGAGGGCACAATGGTAGATGTGACCTTGTTAGTCAAATTTTTAATTAGGTCGTTACATCACTTAAACTCCAAACTGATTCATGCAGCAGAACTTCGAGAGACATTTCCAGTGGTCAAGTGAGGATTTGACCGATGTCAGACATGGGTGCATTGTAGCAGCTATCAACAGTATTGATCTGAATAACAGATTGCGTTCACATCTGGGCTCGTATTGTGAAATGGCGACTACAATGATTCTGTAATCACAGGTGGTAGATTGACAACACAAGAAATGTTAGGTCATGAGTCCAACACGAAGTAGCTTTAGCATCATTGCTTTAATGAATCGTTGATTAGGTCGCCAAACAAAGTGACCTCTGTTCATAAAGGCTAATTGGTAGGCCGTAATCCGAACTCGGGTTTCGCTTTACTCGCACAAGCGCTAACCTGTTTGTAAGTTGGTAGGTGGTCGAACATAAATTTGTTAACTTTTACAAGACTTGAGTCTTGGAAGTAGCTATGACTAACTATAAGAATAAAATTAATAAAATAAAATTAAGTTTCGCTGTAAATTGGCATACGGTGGCAGCTAGCCATTTTGTTTTTATGTAATCGTTAAACATATGAAAAAGTGCTAAAACTTGATGCTATGCTAGCCAAAACACATCCAACCCATTAATTTCACTCATTCCCCTATCAAAATGGTGGTTCGCTGTAATTGGCTAAAAAAAGTAGCATGATATGACGTCACACGACAAAGTCCCACCCATTTAGCTCATTTTCACGACAGCCCATTGGTTAGCCTCATCCATGTACCACGTGACTGCCAGTGGGGGTCGCAGTAGCCACGCCCCCCGACCTAGCTATGTGTTGTAGAATGGAAAAGTCCAATTAACAAGTGAGTTATGACATGAAATTCAAAAACAGGGGGGTGAAATGCATCACATGGACTGTGTGGGACAATGGCTGACCGTGTTGGTGACAGAATAAAAAGTTATTCAGTTTTTATGCTGGGACGCCTCCCATTGGTCAGTGTGTGCAGTATGCAAATGAGGACGACTACGTCAGATCCTGAACTTGAGCGCCATTTTTTCCTCCATAGGAGAAGAAAGGGACAAAAGCTGGACCAAAAATAACTTCTCTCTGGAAGAGGTTCGCGAACATCATCTTTTACATTTGACCGCGCGCTTCAGACGTGTGTGTGTGTGGACAGAAGATGCAGCGCGGATGAGTATCTGTGTGCACCGCTGGCAGCAGACGCAGCTCACCGACACACAGAGCTGAGGGCCGGTGGAAGTGGAGATCGTTAGCCCTGTCGGAGGTGGCACAGCGACAACTAACGTTAACCTACACCGAGACATTAGCCGAGGTAAATATCTGCGAGGAGGCTGTGGGCATCCTTAAGTAGGAAGAAGCGGCGTGGCCGGTGTTACCCGGCTCATCACTGTCAGCGTGCTACCACAGGCTTTTTCATGACTGTAGTGAGGGCAGCATACACTCCTCTCAGCAGGGTTAGCATGCATGACAAGGGTTTTACTTTGTATGTGATTTAAATCAAACACTTTCACTCTCTGAAATAAGTTTTTCTTGCCCATCATTAAATAGTTACTAATCATATATTATTCACACAGTGTGTTAAATCATCTGTTGCACATTAATTGTTGTGTTTATAAGTGAATTACCACGATGCTTATGCAGACATAATAGCCATGTAACGTTACAGTCATGCTGCTGATTTTATTCTCATTTTTATATAACTGAGTGGGTGAAATTTAGGGATGTTATCTTTATGCTGCAGTCACTATTTTACCACTCAATTCTCACCACAGTGTGTGCTTTGTTTTTGTTTGCAGTATGACACTATAAAATGGACCACAAGGCGTTTAATAACTTTTTATTTTTATTAACTTTTTGTTTACTTTATTGTTTATATGCACACTGCAAATTGAATTGATTGCTTTTGCTTTTGCCATTCTTCCCAATGTGTGCCAATTTCTTTTTGCTTCTCTTTTTCATACATTTCCTGTGCACCAAATTGTACCTAGGGCTGCAGGATAAAGTGGAAATTAAAGTATCCCTATCAAATAGTGTTTACTTTAGAGGCTATGGCTGGGAAATGTTGTGTTTATTTAGGGATTATTTAGTTCAACAATATTTCTCATGTTTTTAGAATAATTATGTGTGTAAATCATAGATGGATTAATGTCGTTCTATTTCAGTGGTGTTAACGCTCCCTAAAATTAAAGCTTTTTTTCTCCCACAAGGCTTTGAGGAATAATGTATCAGGTTCCAGTTGGAAATATTGAGAAGATCAGAAAGGCTCGCAAGGCAGTGAAAAACATCCTGGGAGAGATTGGTCTGGAAGACTGCCAGAACCTGTTGAAGGTATGTTTTATCTTGCAAAACAGTTGAAGATGCCTTTTAGGATTAGGCTCTGATCTAGAGCTAGTATATAACTGTAATTAACACTTCATGTAAGATAGGTTTGCTTTGATATAATGGTTTATAATGGTCTTTTACTATTACTGAAGAAACAAATGTTGTGTTTCATATGGCAGTACCAATATGTTATCTGGTGATATCAGTCATGTTTCAACACTGTGTTGATGTGTAATGTCAGCCATTAATGCAATCAGCACTAAACAGTGTGCAGCCTCACAGTTTAAAATTAATATAATAATTCACTTAATGGTGAAAAATGTTTTTTTTAATTGGGGTATAAACATTTGAATACAGCCACATTTGCACATTAAAATCAGATTTTAATGTGATGGTTATGGACACATTGAAAGAGCACCATTCAGAGGGTTTTTGGTCTATGGTTGTTATGGCAACAAGTAGGGTTGGGCGCTATGATGTCATGTTAAGTGTCAGAGATTTTCGGTGGCATTAAGCTAATGTGGATATTGTTGCAAATCAATGAGCAGGGCTGCTTTCTGGCTGTGCTGGATTTGCAGGATTTTTTCCCAGACAGCAGAGATTGTACACATGACAGTGGCAGCTTGAGGCATTATGTAGAAGTCAAATTGTGAAAGATGATGCAGTCGACATATATGTGTCAGCTATTTCCTAATTACACTGCATGTACAAGTGCAGAGGTTTAACACAGAGGTGAAAATTAATGACGTACTGCTTTGAGGTTCTGTTTTGTTTTTTTGTGGGGGTTTTTTTGTGAGTTTGCACTTAAAATTTTCAGAGGGAAGCATGTCACCTTTCACTCCACCATATTTATCTGTTGGCTGTAGTTGCTAGTAACTTTTCAGATTAAAATATTTTATGTGAAAAATGTACTCAGTTGTCAGTTTATTAGGTATATTCACCTAAAGCTAACAGTCTGATAAAATTAATCCAGCCGTCATTTAGATTTTGTTAAAGCTGTTTTAGAGATGTATTGATTCAAATTAAAGGTGGTGCTGCATTACACAGAAAGGTTCTTTTAATTTGTACATTACCCTCATTGCTATAAATGGGGTGGATTAAATATTAGAAACATCTCTCAGCACAGTCCAACACAGACTGTTGAATCAACACCAATGTAAAACAACAAAAACTGAACATTATAACCTTCATAAAGGTTGGATTTATTGCAGGGCTTTTTAATTATACTGCATTAGTTTTAGCTATTAGGTACACATTATAAACTGGCGATTCCACATATGATTAATTCACACAGTGTGATGCCTTACTGTTGTTGAAGCTGTAGGCAGAATGGCCTTACTTACTTTGAAACAGCTTTGACTGTATGACTTTTAATTGACATGTTTTACATTGTGGCTCTGTTAAGATTTGTTTGTTTGTGTGTTGTTTACTGTTCAGGAGCTCCATGAAAACACTGAGAAAAACACAGATGAAGATGAGGCCTTTCAGGAAACGGAGTGGTTTGATTTCACAGATGGATTCAACGGCAGGCTTCAGAAAAAGGTGAATGTGACACATCTGGATGATTATTTACTGATTTATTTGTTAGATGATTAAAACTGTTGCTGACCTGTCGCTGGATTATTAAAGAGGAGAATAGTCATTCCATGCTGCTGTAAGGGATTTTGCCGATTTTCATTTAGCTTTGTGTCATAACAGTGTAAATGAAATGTGGTGAACTTCTCTCCATCTTGCCAGCGCCCAGATCTCCCTGTCCCTACATTTCACATCATCTGGCAGATTTGAAATGACTCTAGGGCCTTTGCTCAAACTACACACTGTGCTCGCACATTTGTGTTTGCCTGCCACTACGGATGAGGCTTCAGCTAATGATAATTTTCATTGTTGATTCATTTGTTGATGATTTTATCAATTAATGAATTAGTTAGTTAAAAATGTCAGAAAAAGTCAGAAAATGGATGAAGTCCTCAAATGTCTTGTATAGTCCACAACCCTAAGATACCCAGTTTACTGTCATAGAGCGGTAGAGAAAACATAAAATATTCACATGTGAGATGGTGGAATCAGAGAATTTTGACTTTTTTTTCCTTTAAATAATTACTGAACCTGATTAATCAGTTTTGAAATTAGTTGGTGATTAATTATTGCAGCTCTACCACAAACACAGAGTACAGAAGTGGACTGAGAGAGAGAGGGAGAGACGGAGAGAGGGAGAGAGGGAGAGAGGGAGAGAGAGAGAGAGGGAGAGAGAAAAAGAGAGAGATCCCCCCCCCCCCACAAAAAAATAGCTGACTCAGAAGCATGTCTTAGTGCACTGTTTGGCTGTAATACCAGAGTTTGTGAACAGGAAGTGGGCAAAATGGAGGCTTGTAAAACTCAGATGAAACTAAAACTAAGCAGTGCTGATCAGATATGAACCAAGATTCTTTTACTGCAGTGCCTATTTCTCGCCTAATATGTTTTCGGAAACATATTTTACTTTACTGTTAAACTGTTAGGCAATACATTTGTTAGCAGTCTGCCGCCATATTGTCAAAACACAACTCACTCACCAGTGGGAGGTTTTGTTTTTTTTTTTTTTTGTTTTTTTTTTAAGATATTTTTTCGGGCATTTTAAAGCCTTTAATCGATAGGATAGATGAGCGCGAAGGGGGGAGAGAGAGAGAGAGAGAGAGAGTGACATGCAGCAAAGGGCCACAGGCTGGAGCCGAACCCGGGCCACTGCGGCAACAGCCTTGTACATGGGGCGCCTGCTCCACCACTAAGCCACCGACGCCCCACCAGTGGGAGTTTTTACTGGTCCACTGCAGCACAGTGCATTCTTGTAGTTGTTTTTCTACCTCTTGAGCAAAAGCGAATTCCACAGCGCTTTCTGTTTTCTCTGGTCATGTAGCACTAATTTAAAAGTAATTGCATTTTTCTCCAGTAGAGACAGCCCCGTTTTATGAAAAGACCCATCATTCCACCAGTGAACTACTTCTTTAAGATATATGAATAAGTAGTATGGATGTTATATACGTAGTACACACTGGGCCCAAATTTTAATCTTTATTTTTCTTCCTCTTCAGTGGCCTTACCGGTCTCGGTCGCTGTGCTGTAGCCTGTGCAAGTACTCTTCGCAAAACATCTACAACTTCAGGAGCCACGTCTCCCGCTGCCATGGATATGTGCAGTCATTCTGTGCGCTGGCGCCCTGCTCTCAGTGCCTCTTCATCGGACACCCGAAGTATCTCAAGAAGCACATGATGTTCTTCCATGCCTCCTTTATACAGCCACAGAGGGAAGTGTCTCAGCCCACCCATCGTGGAAATGAGCGGTATCAGTGTAGAAGATGTGGATATCCAGCCTCCTCTATCTTTACGATGAAGAAGCACATCATTCTCAAGCACCTAGCCGGTTTGGCTGAACAGTATATCGGTTACAGATCACACCTTCAAGGGAATACCACTGTCAGGGTGTATTGCTGCAAGGTGTGCAAGGTGAACACTGGAAATCTAGACCAAATGTTGCATCACATGCTGGTTGAGCCCTCACACTATTCAGTCAGCACACAAGTGCAAAGTTTGATTTATGAGAACAAGAACTATACCATTAGAGCAACACCGAATGGGAATGGCGTGTTTGTGACATTCCCAAGTATTGCTCCTAAACCACAGCAACCTCAAGTGTTCAACAGTAAGTCCTTGGTTTTACCAAGTAATGGCCAACCTGCTGGGACTGTGGTGGCGTTACAACAATTACAAGGAACTACAAACAGTACTGCTACTCTGATTTGTGCCCCTGGAACCAACCAAGCTTTTCTGCCCCCTCAAGCATCAGCGCTAGTGCAGCTAGCTAGTGCTGAAGCTAAAGGTTTGCTCCAGCCCGGTGCCACGATCGCCCTCCGAAGTGCTTTGCCCCAAGGCTCATCTATGGTCCAGCTTCCCACAGTGTCTAACGTGTCTCTGAAACAGGCACCTGTGGCTCTAGCTTCTACTCAACCACAACCGACCCAACTTACTCCGACGCAGCAAATCCTCCTTCCATCAGGACTGCAGGCCAATGTTGCAGCTGGACCTGGAACTGGAGCTGTATCCCAGCCTGCTGTGGTCACACAAAATGCACCAACGAACCATACGGCCCTACAAGGTACCATGCTGACGTCACAGTCCCTGCTGAGTCACCTAATCCCGACTGGCAACAAGATGAATGGCATGCCCACATACACTTTTGCTCCACTGCAAGTAGCAATGCCCGTCTCTCAGAGCACAAGTACCCCTCTCAAGTCTGTTGAGCAAACAAGGAACTCCACACCACAAACTAAGAAATGGATTACCTGTCCTCTCTGCAATGAACTTTTCCCCTCTAACGTCTTCGACATGCATACAGAGGTCGCTCACCAGGCAAAATCCACCACAAACAAGTCAGAAAGTGTGGCGGCGCGAGCAGCATTCTTGAAGAAAATGCCGGACAAAACTGTTAAATGCCTAACGTGCAAAATTCTACTATCAGAAAAAAGTGTCTTCCAACATCTGCTGCACGGCCTGAGTTGTTTGTACTGCTCAGCTTTGTTCTTTTCAATCAAGCAGCTTGCTGAGCATGTAAAGCAGCACAATCCCGCAAGCAAGGCGTATTGTGATTTCCTGAGGCAGAAGTACAGGGTCTACTCCAAAGGGGTTGGAGGAATCCTGTTCCCTTACTTTGATGTCCACACCACCGCACCAAAAGAGGTCCTAGGAGACACCGAGGTCAACCTGGCCCTAGTCACAAACTCCCTTGACCTGATCTTCTTCAAGTTGCAGCCGAGCAGCCAGCCAGAAATCTGTGCAGCACCTGTGAAAATCAACAGCTCATACTGTCCCTTCTGTGACGAAAAGTTTCAGAATGAATCCAAACACCTTCAGCACCTGAAGCAAAAACACTTTGTAGCACCCACCATTCATGCTATCCTCAAGACAGAGGCCTTTAAGTGCATATACTGCAATGGTGTGTACACAGGAAAGGTCACCCAGCAGGCTGTGATGCTCCACATTCAGCGATGCCGGTGTTCACCAAAACAGCCACAGCCACCTAAACCTACAGCACCACCACCACCACCACCACCACCACCACCACCAGCACCACTGCAGCCACCAAAACCAGCTCAGCAGATCAGTCAGCCACTCTACTTTCTCCAAATGCCGCAAGGGCTGACTATGAAACAAACTTTAGCTCCGGCTCGTTTGATTGCAGCTCCACCACCCCGTGTAGAGACTCCAGAGACAGAAGCAGAGCTGCAGTCTAAGAAGAGGCTGGAGGCAGCATGGAGGGAGGTGATGGAGGCCAACAAACGAGAGCGAGAACAAAGGGCAGCCATGCGCAAGAAGCGAGAGCAGGAGAAGTTGGTGCCCCCACCAGAGCCTGTGGTTCAGCTCGATCCCACAGTGAAGCTGATGTTGGAGCCAACCTCCGCAGAGCGCCGCAACAGCGAGGAGCGCAGAGACTTCATATCTAAATACTTCAACCTGAACCCTTACGCGACCAAACCCGAGACTGAAGAGCTGTGCAAGAGGCTGTCTCTCACCAAAGCGGAGTTGGCGGCCCACTTCAGCAAGAAGCGCAGCAAGTGCATGAAGAGTCTCAAAAAGAACACAGCTGCTATTCTCCTCGGCTTCAACATGACAGAACTGAGCAAAGTCAAGCACAATCTCATAATCCCTGAACAGGAGCCACCTGCCGATCCCACAGAGCAGTCATCCGATGATACCTCAGAAGAGCTGGCTGACGATATCACGGAGCAGCCACCCTCTGATCCAATAAAACAGCCACCCCCCAATTCATCAGAGCACCCGCGTGCTGATGCAACAGAGCAGATGGAAAATGGTGAGGACGGACCAGAACCGATGGATGAAAGTGGAAATGAGAAAGTTGCCGATGGGGAACAGGTGGAGCAGATGGAAAGTTAAAAAGCAAATAATGCAATCGCAGATGTCCCTGATTGAAAACCAAGATACTCTACTGATGGCCTTTTGTGTTGATAGTCACTAGAGGAGCTCATCCTGCAGTGCATACAATGTATTACCTAATATACAAGTTACTTGTAAGTGAGGGCAGTCTCTTAAAGTAGCCCACATCAATAGTGCTTTGTTTGACTCCAGTATGTTGTCAGTGGTCCATATCCAAATTTCCATATAAACACAGAGAAAATGATAATAAAAGAAAACAGATGTGTCGTCTTTTAGATATGATGGTGTCAAACCGTTGAGCTGCTGGTTACAATCTCTCATTCAACAATGGCTACTGACTTCAACTCAAGCACTGATTTGCTCCTGGTAGCTGATTTTCTTTTTTGCACCCTTTATTTAAGCCCATTTGTACAAAATTGGGATTCCTACATCTTTTCTTGTTTGCTTATATCAAGACTTAAGTACACGCTTTAACTTACACTTAGATTATCATTATATTATACTTTCCTTTTTGTAAATTGATTTGTTTTTTACATATTTGGACCTATTTGTGTCATGTTCACAGCTTTGTTATTTTGCTTTGTTTTTTTCTACCTTTCAGATTGTTCACACCACTCCTCCCCTCCCTACATTTAAATCGGTTAACGGTAAAATGTTTTAATGCTCATCAACTCCTGCAGAAGGTTAACGTACATCTTTCCGCTTCAAGCCAAATTCTTAAGAATGTACAAATGTTTGAGTTGTAAGGTTGCTGAATTCTCAATGGACTCTTGGTTTTCATACATCTCCGACCATACTTGCATGAGCCTTTGTTTTGACGTCAGATGAAATTATGATTTGTGCCATTGTGAAGTCTACATATTTGCATAGACTTTTGGACATTTACCTAGAGATTTGACAAAATATAAAACAAGTTATTGGGTGTTCACCATATATCTGTTTTTTTTGTACTACACTTGTATTTTCTATAATTCCTAGAGGATCAAATGTTGGGAGAGGTACTAATTATCATTCTGTCCAAGGCCACTGTGTTGTAACAAATAAAGTGGTTTCCTTTTACGTAAATGATCAGCGATTTTTATTTTTATTTCTTAATAAAACCTATAATTTAAAATCTTTGTTAAAGTACCCCAAGTATGATTATTGGTTTATCAGCAGGAACAGAACACATTGGTTAAAGTCAGAATAAATGCTGACGAGAGTGAAGTCTTCTTTCATCAATGTTTAATATTCCCCTGAGAAAAACTGAAATCAAACAATGTTCTGCTCTTCACATACAATTCAGTCTTCCATTGTGGTGGCTCTAAAATAAAATAATAGTCCCCTAGCAGCTCACAAGCTCAAGATGAGAGGGCATGTGTTGGGCCCAGACAAATGTCTCATGAAGTGCATGCAGTACCAACTTCTGGCCACACGATGGAGTCAGTTCAATTTCATAACTGGGTCTTAAAAGCTTTGAATTTAGAAATACTGGTAGCTGTTTGACAAAGAGAAACTCAACTCAAGGTCCAGTTACGAGCTCAGAAGACTGAATCTCACAGTCTTCATCACCATTACATGACACATTATGATTTAATAAGTATCATTATACTATTACTACTTACATTACTGTAATAATGAAGGCTGTGAGATGAGGTGGAAAGCTCCAGAAACTGTAAGTGAATTAATAAACTTCAAGAGATACAAAGGTATTTTTAAACCCGGGCCCTATTTTCCCATGGTTTTATATCAAAAGTCAATAATGGGAACAGCCAAAGCAGCGCAACAGGATCTAATTAGAATCACAAGTCAGTCTTTAGACGCTTTGCTTAACTAAATCAGAAGGTGTAGATCTCTGATTGTCTGGTGGCAAGACTAGGATCTAATGTAAACCCTACAGGAAATGTCCTTTTTCACAGCAGACAGTTTGACTTGTAAATACACCTGTGGTTTTCCTACTATGACTTGTCAAAATATCTGCATTACGTACATCAAAAGGCTCAGATTGTTACTAGAAGTGTTTACAACATTATAGAGAGGACCCTAAAGAGACAGTTTGTGAAGTTTCATGGTGAGACAGGGTCTCTCTTTGAGCGTGACAAATAGGCCAGATCAGCAAAAGTTAAAAAAAACAAAAAAACAAAACTTGTTTCACTTTTATGTAGGATCCTTTCCATAATGTTGTCAGACACTTTAATAAAAATCTGAGCCTGTCAGTGGCAAAAACAAGCACTTTTAACGGACTTAAAGTGACAGTGCACAGTTTCCCATAGGTATTACATTGAAGCCTGCCTCACCAGTGCTCAGTACTGGACCAGTTTTAAAGACTGTTGTCTCCATTAGTCACTTAGACACATAAACATGGTAAAATAAGATCCAGGGTCAAAAACACACAAGTTTCCCTCAAATAGCTATCCTGCACTCTGTTTTGTTTTCTACTCTGCTCTTTGTGTTCTCAGAATTATAGCTAATAATTGGACCTTGCAATGAGGTTGGTTTTATGCCTCCACATCAGCGATTGCTGTGGCCTGAGGCATTATGATGTCATGTTGTCCGTCCATCCATCCCATTCTTGTGAAAGCAATATCTCAAGAACGTCTTGAGGGAATTTCTTGAAATTTGGCACAAACGTTCACTTGGGCTCAGCAATGAACTGACTGGACTTCGGTGATCAAAGGTCAGTGTGATTTTGAATCTGTCTCATTCTCGTAAACTCAATATGTCAAGAACATCTGAAGGAAATTTCTTTAAATTTGACACTACGTCAACTTGGATGAAGAGTAAACTGATGAGAATTTTGTGGTCGAAGGTCAAGGTCAGTGTGACCTCACAATATATGATTTAGGTCATAACTCAAGAATTCATTCGCTAATTATGACATAATTTCACACAAATGTCTGATAGGATAAAATAATGAAGTCATGATATTTTATGTCCAAAAGGTCAAAGGTCAGCTTCACTGTGACATCATAACATTCTGCATAAAACACTTCTCAGCGCCATCAAGGAAACATTTGGTCAGATGTGGTGACTTTAATCTTGGGTGTCCACCTTGAATCTGTGCCGACTGTATAGATCTTCTGTGCTACCTGGTTGAAGATGTGTGTGAGCCATCTATGTTTTTACATACATGTATGTAAACTGTAGGTACAATTTGGCTGGTTTGCGGAGCAAACAACTGGAAAGCAGTAATTGTAGTTGTTGGCTGCTGTTTCCAAAGTCAAGAATGTGAACTTTGACTCTACTTCATGACTGTTCTGATTTGATCAAGGATCGAGGGGCCACTGTAGTTGTTGGTTTGGATTGCCTCCAGCCTCCTCAAGTACTCCGCCGGGAGTCCGTTCTGCTCTGCACCCAGACACACCACCTTATATGAAACACAGAGAGATCAGTCAGGGACAAGTCAGCTGGACGGTGTCATTTATGGCATGTTGTAAGATTTAATAGCTCTGTAGTGTGAATGTTTCTGAACCATATATTTGTGTTTACTTGCACACACCTGTTTGTACTGAGGAGAGGGGAGGCAGGCGTGGAAATTGTTCATCTGGTAAGACCTGCAGAGTACGAGTCCTTTGTCAGTCTCCACTGAAACCTCCAATGGAGAGTACTTCCCCAGATTCACCCCTTCCTGGCTGAGGACACAAAGAGAAGAACCACGCTGCGGTTGGTTTCAGTGACAAACATTAACTTGTACACGGGTGTGTATTAATGTGTCTCACTTGTCGAGGCTCGGGAGGTTGTCGTTGCTCAAAGTCCAGATTACCCCCCACACTTCTGCCCCTGGACAGGACTCGATGGTGGCCACTCCACCATGCCAAATGTTGTCCACATGTTTCTCCCACAGGCCAAAGTTCAACTTATAGTCCTGCACACACAAACAGGGGGTGGTGATGGGGGGGGGGGGGGGGGGGGTAGGAGGTAGAGGACAAAAGGCTGTGAACAGTGATGAGGCATTGTGCATTTTAGACAAAATGCCTTTTATTTCACTGTGATGTAAAGAGGGACGCTATGTTTGTGTTTTCAGCAGCGTCCCCTGTGAGCCTGTTTGCTGCTGGTCGTCACAACATGACGGCCACAGCACGCTCAGGCCCTGTTGATTCAGCTGCTTCTAGTAACCATGTAGGTGGGCTAACTTGAAAAAAAAATAATGGAGGCAATATATCAACATATGGTGTTATTTGCCCTTACTAGAGGTGAGACCAGTCATTGTTTTTGTCACAAGTTAGCCTCAAGTCTTTGCACTCAAGGGCCATGTCAAGACAGGCAAGTGCTAAATCAAATCCCAAGTGACACTTCCCAAGTCCTAAATTTTGAGTTTCAAGCCCTTACAAGTCATGACATGCACTTAACCGACTGTAATGACATTTTAACAACAGAGTAATATTATATTAAATTTACAAAAAATCATGAATGCTTCTTAAAAATGTGTAATTTATCAAAATAAGTTTGTTGGAAGTTGTTGCATCTCCATCAGTAACTTTAAATCCCCACGTTTTGCATTCTGCCATTTGGTTTTTGAGAGCACTGAATAGTTTTTTTTTTTGTTTGTTTGTTTTTTTTGTGGTATCATTTTTCTCCAGATGGCGCTCAGTAACATAGAGTTAGTTCTTCATGGTTTCCTGGGATGGATGTTGTGGGATTGGACCAAACAAAGTAGATCTGGGAATTAGGTGTAGACTTGCTGGGAGTGAACAGCATTAATGTTAATTGATTCGGGAAATAAAGGGAGATGAATTGATTCATGGCACACTTTTTACTTAACATATCTTTGGGCTTGGTGAAAGCTACCCTGTATTTTCATATCAAAAGGCTCAAGTCAAGTTAAAAGTTGGGTTGCAAGTCTATTTTGTTTTTTATCGAGTCTTACATCATCAACTTTGTGATTCCAGTCTGACTCAGGTCTTAGTTATGTTACAGGAGCGCAAACCTCTGGCCTTTACCCACTTAGTCACTCCCTGCACATTATTAAAGATTACTTATCAAAAATCTCATTGTGTAAATATTAGGGCTGATTATTATACGTGGATGAAAAAAGTATGCGGTATGGATAATGTACTTTTCATGAGTGTGAGTATCATCCAAGTAAAATGGCAAGATCCATAATTGCGATGAAGGAAAATCATCATTTGGGTAGCTGTGTTCAGTCTCTTACTCTTGTGATCTGAAGCTCAATTCTGAGGCTGTTCTGTTAATAGTTTTTTAATAATAGTAAATATAGCAACTTAATCAACTCATATCAATTTAAGGTTTAAATAACAGTTTCTGGTTTGGCTCTGCCCACATCTAATTTAAACCCCACCTATTACAAGTACAGACAAAGATACAGATAATGGTGTGCTGGCTTACCCCTATTACATATTTTGTAAAAGCACCAATAGTTCACCCTACAGTATAATCATGATATCGATATCTAAGTATCTGGTAAAAAATACTGTGATATTTGATTTTCTCTATATCACCCAGCTCTACCTGGAAAACATAATCAGGGGCCGTATTCACAAAGCTTCTGAGCACTAAGAGTTGCTCCCAGTGACAAAATTGTAAGAAAATTCCTGGAATTGTGACCTTTTCTTAGAATTTCCCCTTTAAGTTAAGACTAGGTCCTTGTAAAGATTAAAGTTATTCAGAGAACATCTTAGACCATAAAAGAACTCCTAAGGGGAAAAACTGTTTGGGGCAGGGAGGACTTTTAAGAGGTCCTTAATCAGAGAAGATAATGGTGGAGATACAAAGAGGTACAAGAGGTAAATGAAATGCTACAGATTAAATCGTGCAGGGATAATATGATTGATCTCATTAGGGATACACAGGAAGGTCCCACTGAAATACAACATCTCCTCTTTCACAAAGTCCTGGTCAAGACGGCACAAACAGAAAAAATTCAATTGTACTTTAAAGAATAAAATAAACTATGTAACACAGTAAAACACATGCAATACATAACAGCAAGACAAGATTTGAGTCAAAAGTTTTTACAGAGGGGATTTTTTTTTTGATCTCTTGTCATCACTGCATTAATAAATTTAAAAAAAAATCAATTTTCACCATGTATTTAGGAATAAAATTGTATATAAATTAGGCTATTAATGGTACACAAGCGAGTCCATCTGTAAACACTTTCAGAATATAGATAGGAATAAAACTGGGCAGTTTGTTGGATGTTAGAGTTACTGAAAAAAAGGTAATGAAATTTTGAGAAAGTGGCCTTTAAAAATATGTGCTGTAAAATTCCATACATTTTTAGACAAAAATAAGACTCCACAGGTGAATGAGGTAAAACTTCATACAAAAAAATATCACCATTGAACCTCCCCTGTTTATTACTTATGTTTAAATATGCTGATGAGTCATGATCTAAATAACTATGATTTTTGTTTTTTTTTGCTTACACTTCCAGATCAGAAACCTGAACTAAAATAAATATTATGTATTTTGGACATTTCCTTTGCACTAGTCTGACAGGAGACATGTTAAGGCAGCGTAACAGCCTAAACTGAGCAGTGCATGAAACACCACAGAGACACTATGGTACATTCAGAGGCAATAAGCTGACTAATGTGAGCACATATACACACAGCTCGTCACCACCTGACATGAAGACATAATAAAATGATGGTTACCTTCAGTCTGCCGGTGGTGCAGAACACAGCAGAGGGGTTTGCCAGCTGAAGTCTCTCCTTCAACAAGTTACTGCCAAAGGCGAAATACATGAAGTGACCGGCTTCACCGTGGAAAACGGACATCTTACAATATCCGTGGGTTTCTACGAGACGAATCAGAAGATTAAATCTAAAACTTGATATCGGTGTGTCTCCGTCTCGCCGCCGTCGTGGCAGAGACTGGCAGCAGTCTGGCAGGTGCACATCAACATCCACTGAATAATAACTCGGATGTGAGCGGCTGCTGCAGCGCCCTCAATATTTGTTGAGACATTGTTCAGAGATGTTCATTAACCTGCCAGGAATTGCTCCCATAATAACCACCATATACAGGGTGAGAGGGAACACAGACAGGATGCCACCTTTTGGGGTGCTGATGATTACCTGATGTTGAAGCTGTAATATTTAAAGAGGTCACTTTAATGTACTTCCGGGCAGGATGCAAGGCTATTCAAGAGAAGGCTGACACGCGGGGTCAAACATGGGGGATTGCACATGCGCAGTAAAATCTGGTCTGCACTTCCTCAAAAGCTCAGTAGATGGCGTGAGACCGCGAAATGAAGGGGATGTGCACATATACATATATACGTAGACGCCGCATCAAGTGGGTTTGCCCCATCGATAT